>NW_020621936.1:11163665-11463665 GCF_003573695.1 Papaver somniferum | reverse complement strand
ATGACACCACTACATATTGGGGGCGAGTTATATATCACCCCAGCCATTTGGGGGCGAGATATATAACACTCCAGCGCAATTGTTACATTCCTGGAGGCGAGTTGCATAACACCCCGAACGACGTGCTTGGGGGCGAGTTTTGCAACACTCCATAATGATGCAAATCCAATAGCCAGTAGAGTTGAGGAACCCGAACTTCTTAACCCATAACAAGTTACGGATTAAGAGGGGCGATGTTTGTACCCTAATATTTCACACCCAAGAATGGGCTTACTTAGGCCTAGAAGGCTCCTCTCTTTAGCTAAATATGGTTCATTGGGCGTAATATGCTCATCTAGTTAGCCAAGTATGGCAAACTAGGCCCCACAATAGTAGCCCATGTGCAAATATCCAAGTCAAGGCAAGAAGAAGCCACGTCACCACTGCATCATCACCTCTACACGTCAGCAAAGTGGGCCAATTGGTGGGTGCCACGTCAGCAGACTAGCCACCACGTTAGAAGGCTCGCTGCCACGTCAGCAGACTCACTGCCACGTCAGCGTATCGACCAGTTAGGGGCTGCCACATCAGTATTGGACATCCACGTCAGCAGAATGATGAGGCAGCATCTGCCACATCAGCATGACGTCAGCAAACAGTGCCGTTAGAACCAGTGACGACGTTAGCATATGTTAAGAATATTCCGTTACCGTTAACGGATTCGTTACGCCATTAGCATTTCCGTTATGACGTCAGCGGCAGTAGGTGGCCGACGTCTTCATCTTCTCAGGCGACGACGATAGCATAAGATCACCGGCAGCCATTGCCAGCGGCGCAACCAGGCGGCCTACCCGGCCGTCCAGTTGATTCTGTTTCGGTGTAGCACGATGCAGCTTAATATCGTATATCTGAGTTGGTGTAGCACGATGCAACTTAATATCGTAGATCTGATTCAGCGCATCACGGTACAGCTTAATTCCATGGCCCTTGGATAATTCCGCCCCATATCTTCATCCTTACGGATTTGTACGCCCCTCTGTGGGCTTGAGCAAAAATTCCCTACTTGGGCTTGGTCTCTTACACCCATTTTTGCTTGGCTAGTTCCATAACCTAAAGGAACATTCCAGAAGGGTCTACAATATATTCTGGAATATGCAGGGATAATTAAATTAAATTTATATTGGAGAGCCATGCAGGAGGCATGCAAGGGCCAGTTATCACAGGAGGCATGCAAGGGTCAGTTATTACAAGAGGCATGCAGGGCCAGTTAAGGGAGGAGGCATGCAGAGGCTAGTTATGGCAATTGATGCCTACCACGAAATTAAAGAAAATAAACGAAAATTCGCACCATATAAATACAGGGGCTCATAACCCCAAAAGGTAAGCAATCTTCCACACAAAATCTCCTGTGAAAAACTATGTCTAACTTTAGCATCGGAGGGTTTTTTGCAGGTATCCCCTACACTGTTCAATTGGAGATTAAAGCAACGGATCGATCTTCGACAAAATCATCATCAAATTCGTGTTTAGGGTAGAAGTAATTTTACCATACAAACACCGTCTATCCGGAGAAGAAAGTACCCTAATTAGGAGAAATCTCCTACGACCGCTCGTTTAAAGACTTTTGTGGGATCAAGAATCTCTACGAGTACCGTTGATGTGAAACTAGATAATTGCAGTTTATTAGTTTTCGATTGATTTGATTGACTAACGGTTGTTGAACTTTGATTGCACCTAGTTTGTTTATTCTTGAGAATCTTCTCTTCTGATATAAGATTCACTCAAACTAGATCGAGGTGCCGACGGGATCTTTAGAACAGTTTTTAGATATAAAGACATCTTGTGATAATCCATTGTTAACAGACTCCATTCTGTGCGTGATTGATCACAAGAGATTCAAGTGGTGTTGTGCAGGTTTAATTGAAGATAAAGAAGATTTCTTATTGGTTTCTCATATCTTTGTGTAGCACAAACCTTGATCGGCTGGGATCCAACTAGAATCATATTTATTCGATTGATTAGTTGCGTGAGATCAGTAACACCTAATAGTTCTCTTGAGGTCTATTTTGATTGTTACAAATCTGAATCTTATTACTTAGGTAATATATATTGGATTGATCTAACCAGGAAAAGGAGTTTATTAGTTTAAATGGAAGAGCCTTTGCATATGACTTGAGATATCTTTATCTGGAAAGAATCTGTAGAGTTGTTAACAAACAGATTTGTTAATCCCTTTAATCTTTGGAATACGATCCAAACGAATTTTTCCAGTGCACGCACTTATTGAATGTCGGAAGCGCAGGGATACTGAAGAAACTAAGTGAACTAGGTTTAGTTGCTTGGTCTCAACTATACGTAGTTGGTTTAGATTTTGTATAATGGCTTAATTCTGAGAGTATTCAATTCTGGACTAGGTCCCGGGGTTTTTCTGCATTTGCGATTTCCTCGTTAACGAAATCTTGTTATATCATTTACTTTTCCTTTCCGCAATTATAATTATTGTTATTATAATTTAAAGTAAATTACACAAACGTTAACTCCTTGATAGAGATCCTATAAAGTTTGGTTAAGTCCGAACCTATTATCAAGTAATCACACTTTGATTGTTGTATTGTCTCGATATCGTATCCATAGACGATCACACAAAGTGTGGATACCGATTTGTTGTACTGTCTCGACTTTGTCTATAGACAATCACTTTTGGTAAGAGGACTTATAGGTGGATAAATTAAAGATTGTAGTATATTTGGGTACCCTCGTCTTTTCAGTCTCATGTATGCTCAAAGGTTAAGTCTATTGTCTTTGTGAAAATATTGATAAAAGATTTAATGAACTTTGTGAGAAAATTCCGCAGTATTGATCTTTCCCTGATCCACTATTATGTAAAAGTACTGTATTTACTCCGTAAATTTTCTTATGTTGAGTGTTTCCGGCTAAATTAATCAAGAAGATCTTCTTGTGGTTAATTTACTCGAGTTTACTAGATAAAAATCCATGTGATTTGTTAACGTCCAAAGAAATCCTTTTTTTTTTCTCGTAAAAGTAAGGTCGTTCATGTTGTTCTCTTGGGAATGACATCAAATGGGGGAGAGTTCTTAAATGAAGTTGTGCTTAATTGCCACATCTTTGTGGGGAGAGCGGTTGTGGAATTTGAAGGGGTTAACTTGTATCTTGATAAACTCCTTGATGAATACACTAAGTTTCGACTATGTGAAATCATCGAAACAAAGTTGATATGTTTTATTTTTAGTCATAAATTATATTTTGTGAATCCATTATGATCCCATAGTTTTAGTACCTTTTCCAATTTACATTGACAAAAGGGGGAGAAGTATTTGGTAGTTCACACTACATACATATGGTTTACGGATCATTATGTAAAGGGGAGTGGATTCCAAGGGGGAGTGATGCATATCACCATAGTATTATTTCAAAGTTGTGATGCAATTGGACTTTGATCCTATATAATAATACTATGACACTGAATAACATTGATTGAGAACCTTCATTTGCATATTGTTATTGCTACGGATCTTCAACAACAATGATGCTAAGTTGAACACATTCAGAATCGATGGAGAACTTGGAGTAACGAAGAATTCAAGGAAGTTGAAGAGCCAAGGAAATCAAGCATGATGGATCAGAATCTACAAAGTTTGTTTATTTTGTAATCCATATGTATTGATAGTTTTGTCACTAAAATTGACAAAGAGGGAGATTGTTAGAGCACTGCTCGGTCGAACTCGCACGCGTTGTTATCTCAAGCTTGTTTGTCAAGTTTAGTTGATCAAAACTATATACTTGATTTCTAGTCTACTTATAGCTATGTCTCGGATTATGATAGAAGTGTGTAGTTGACCGTTAGACTTCACGACGTTCACCAATTTAAGAAGAAGATCTACTGAAGAGCTTGGAGGAACTTCATCAACAAAATTTATGTAAAGACTAAAACTTATCTATCACTCAGAAGTCTATTCTATTCTATCTTCTAAAAGAGACCAAGTCGTATAGCTATATAAATCTTTACATTATACACAATTGAAATTTCGAGCCGAGTATATCTCGTTTATATATTTCTCGAAATACGTGTTGGAAGCTTTTAGCTTTAGCTTAAACTTCATCATCTACTTGACGAGTTTAGTTGGAGACAATTTATTTGTTGGAACCTAAATATTAAGTCAAGATGATCATGTGAAAATTACCTGATAGACACATTTTTGTGTCTAATTTGTCCTCAATGTCCATATTATTGGAACTCTATTTTTGTACTAATATTGTGTTTTTATGTATTTTTAGGAAATAAACATTTTTGGAAAATTCGGCTCGAAAAGTTGATTTTGGCACCCCCGGAGGACAAGTGTTATTCGGACTCTCGTTTTTGGATAAGGGGTAACCTAATTACTAAGGGGCACCCCAAGTCACCCCCAAGGCAGCTGCTATTCACACCCCAGTTCTGGTTAGGGGGAGGACATCTTCTTCCCAAATTCAAAAACCAAAAATTGGCGGGAATTTTTTTTTCTTGAACTGCCGTGACTAGGGTTGAGGATTTGAAGGTGTTCCAGTGAGATTCAATGGCCCAAATTAAATGGGTTTGTTCCTAGGGCCTAGATAGAGATGGTATGGGTGTTGCATTCGGTCAAAATTGGTTAGATAATCGGTGGGAATCAAATCAGGGAAGATATTCTAAATTAGGAAAAATATTCTATTCTGGAATTCTTGGATGGAAGAGACGTGCATGGGTTGATTCTATTGGCTGGAAACAATCCCTACAGCTCAAGGATGACGCGTGAGAAGAGATAAAACAGGGAACAATCCGTAACAAATCAGAGAATTAATGAAAAAAATATTTCGAAATATTTTCTTTAATGGCCGGATATTCTTGGAATTATTACGAGGATTTGAGTGACATGTTGTGTATAAATAGGTCCCTAATGTCGATAAGGAGGGGCTAGCAAGTTTAGAGAGAATTGGGAGAGGTTTAGAGCACTACAGAGCAAGAAAATTGAAGTTGCAGAGATTCTGGTTCTGCTGTTGCTGCTTCTCGAGGAGGAAGAAGAAGAGGAAGAACAGACTACCAAAGGCAGTCGTTTACCAACAAAGACAACGACTGTCGTTCGTGGGTCATAGTTTTTCAACGACAACAACACTTTATCTCTATCGTTGATTCTGGACGCCTTCTGTAGGTCGCAGAATCCTGTTTTATATCATTTTCTTGTCTTTCTCTTCATTGTAAAATACTTTTGAGCATCAATGAAATATTTTGAGAGGTTTTCCAACATGATGAGCGGCTAAAATACCTGGTGACTGAGGCGACGGATGAGCTATTTATTCATGTTTGATTGGTAAATTCTTTTTATAATTTCTTAATTATTTATTTTATTTAATTCACTTAGATCAATAAAAAAAAAGAGATAAAAATGGTTTTCCTAATTAGTTGTGAATCAGTTTGATGTTTTATGCTTAGAATTAATTCTTTGATAAATCATGCTTAAGGATTACAATTTAATATTTGGACACCTTATAGATTAATAAGTGATTTAATGGAAAAAAAAGCTAGATAATAATTATGAAATATTTTTGTAACCAATCAACTTGAAGTAATAGTGAATCCGGAGCCTTAGTCCATTTTAAATCTTGACATCACTCTTTGAAAAATTAATTTGCTCTATTTTTATTAAATCTAAAAATTATTTCCTTCATAAATCTGAAACGAATCTTTTTACCACTATCACTACAACGACCATTTTAAAATACATCAAATTTTTGGCGCCGCGGACGCGGATTTGTGCTTAGGTAGAATTTTTAGGTTTTTATTATTTTTTATTATTTTCATTTGTTCCTCTTTACGTTTCTTTGTTTGTGTCTTTGATTTGCAGGTTTGAAGATTGGACACTAAGGACTTGGAGCAAAGCTCAAAGCTAAAAGAAAAGAAAAAAAAAGAAGACAAATAATTTTTTAGGATTTAGTTTTAGTTTTAGTTTTATTATTATTATTATTATTTTATTTTTTTTAATTTTTAATTTTTTTTAGAATTGTATTAGGAAATTTTTGTAATATTTTTGCACTTTACTTTGGACTTGGACTGTGACGTTGGACATTTTTAAGTTATTTTTACCCTACGGAAGGGTACCTTAAATACAAACTATGTGCAGGGAAGGACGACGATTACGATATCGTCTCGGCCCCTTGGGTTCGTACATGACATAGGAGTCGTGGCCCGAGTCGACTTCAACGGTTCATCCCCCGTCTGGTACGGGAGGTAAGTCCATCGAAACACTCGCGAATCTCATGTAAGCGAGTTACTGTATTCCTTAAGGTGATTCATTGATTGAGGACGAATTTGTACTGTTTTTAAATTCCTAGTAAAGGGCAAGGCCTGGCCAATACAAGATAAGGGTTCGGATTTCATCATCGCTCCCTTCTTGCCCGCCTTAGGAAAACGAAACCTAACGCGAACCTAAGCCTAAAATTTTGACTAGAACGAGACCTATAGGGTAACGAGCTTAATAGGACAGTCATTCGAAAAATATTGGTTACTCTTTTGAGCATACTTCGAAGTTCAGGATAGTTTCTGTGAGTTGAATGCGTGACTGCACCGCCTTGAATACCGGTGAGGCCTTGGGTATCAAAGCTCCATTGAGCTTCCCTCGCCTCTATTCAACTCACTTTGACTCGTACTGATTCCAGAGAATTTGCTCAGATTGTAACGAATTCTTTTTCGAAGGATTAGAAGCTGGTCTAGAAACAATCTAAGTGGAGCCATCATGCTTTTTGTTTGCTAGAAATTTTTAGGTTTGATTTGGTGGAGTCGGCCTGCTGTGTGTTTGCTTAGAACCTCCCTTCCTTAGGATTTTTGTTTGTGTATGCCAAGAGCGCTCGAGCCTTTACAGAGCGTGCTTGGAAAAGAGATAATTTTGGCCGTTTGATTAGTGACGAGCCTAAAATATATTCTAGTGGAAGCGGGGAGCTCGAAGACTCTTCTTTTGAGAGCCCCGTTTTTGGAAACTTCAGTTTTGAGAATCTGTCTCTTCGTGAGGAAAGTACCCCTAGTATTTCTGCTGTGCCACCGATGGCAACTTTGAAAGATTACATGTTCCCAACTAGGTCCAACCGAGCTTCGTGCATTAAATTTCCAGCCACTACGGATAATTTCGAGATAAAACCTAGTATTTTTCAGATGATCCCTATATTCTTAGGAAAAGATGATGAGAACCCTTATTTCCATATTAGGGACTTTGAGGAAATTTGTGGGATAATTAGAATAAAAGACCTTACTGATGAAGTCTTGAAACTTAAGATGTTTCCCTTTTCCTTGAGAGATAAAGCCAAGACCTGGCTGAACAACCTACCATCTGAATCCATAGAAACATGGCAGGAACTTATCGCTGCCTTCTATATGAAGTTCTACCCTAAGCATAAAACTGCAGCTGTTAGGCAGAACGTTAGTACTAGTGTGAAACAAGAGGGAGAGTCTCTTTATAGGTTTTTAGAGAGATTCAATGATCTCCTATCCCAGTGTCCTCACCATGGATTTGATAAGATGAAACTTGTAGAGATTATTTATAATGGTTTAGACTATTCGACCAAATCCATGGTCGAGTCTATGTGCGCTGGTGCATTCACTAGTAAAAATTCTGATGATGCTTTTACCTTCTTAGGAGCTATCGCTGAGAAATCCCAACAGTGGGAGTCTTGTGTGGAACCCCCTAAAAGACTCTTAGTCAATAGAAGTAGCACCAATATGGTAGATACAAGTTTTGCGTCAGATGCCAAGTTTGCTGCTTTATCTAGAAGGTTAGAAGCATTAGAAATGGGTCAACCTAAAAATAAGTCCCTTGTTGAACCTAATAGAGCCTCTCAAATCTCTAGTTGTGGAATAGAGCCCGATAACTCATTTTGGGAAGGTCAGGTTAGTGAAGAGCAAGCTCATGCTGTCTATAACAATGCTAGGTTTGAGAACCGTCAGAAGTTTGACCCCTACTCAGAGACCTACAAACCTGGTTGGAGAAACCATCTTAATTTCTCTTGGTCTAAGGGCCAGAATCAAGGCCAGTCTAGTAATTCTCAGCCTCCCCCAGGTTTTGGTTATACTAAGAACTCTTCAGGACAGACCTAGAACCCATCTGAGAATAGAATAACTAGCTTAGAGGAAACCCTTAGTATATTAAGGAAGAGCCAGGAAATGCTATCACAAAGCCAGGAAATGTTAATAAAAAGCCAGGGTAATTTTCAAGAGGAAACCAAACAGAATTTTAAGAATAGTGCCCAGTCTTTTGCTAAATTAGAACTTCAAGTCGGCCAAATAGCTAAGTATATTAATGAGAGAGAGGAAGGAAGGTTCCCTAGTCATACTGATCCTAACCCTAGAGGAGAGAAATCGTACAGTCATGTTAACTCTGTTACGACCCTTAGGAGTGGAAGGAAACTTGATAATAAGGTCGACATACCTGAAAGTGAACATGCTGTAGTTCACCCTTATGAGCCAAAAAATGAGGAGACTGATAGAGTCTCCAAAGAGTCCAATGAGGGTCCTGATGAGCCCGTATTTGTTCCCAGATCCCCGTTCCCCCAGCTGCTAGTTCCTACTAAGAGGGAGTCCAACTTTAATGATATATTGGAGGTTTTTAAGCAGGTTAATATCAACCTTCCATTATTAGATGCAATTAGGCAGATTCCCTCTTATGCCAAGTTCCTTAAGGACTTGTTACACGAAAGCGTAAGCTCAGTGTCCAGAAGAAAGCCTTCATAGCTAGTCATGCGAGTTCTATTATTCAGAATACCACTACTCCTAAGTATAAAGACCCAGGGTCCCCTACCATTGCTTGTACAATAGGTAAGTACCGTGTTGAGAAAGTGTTGCTTGACTTAGGAGCCAGTGTGAACTTACTTCCATACCATGTGTACCTTAAGCTAAGACTTGGTGAGATGAAACCTACACAGATGACACTTCAGTTAGCTGATAGGTCCGTTAAAATTCCTCGTGGTGTGATCGAGGATGTTCTCATAGAGGTCGACAAGTTTATATATCCGGTGGATTTTGTTATCCTAGATACCCAACCTGTCCCTGACCCAGAGAACCAAATACCAGTGATTTTAGGTCGCCCGTTTTTAGCTACATCCAATGCGATCATTAACTGTCGAAATGGCATTATGAATTTGTCTTTTGGTAATATGACTATTGAGCTGAACATTTTTAAAATTAGTAAGCTATCCTCTGAACTAGATGACTCGAATATAGAAGAGGTGAACATGATAGGAACATTAGTCGAGGAGTCATTACCAAACACTTTGTTAGAAGATCCATTAGAGAAATGCCTAGCTCACTTTGGGATTGATTTTGATGATGATAAGGTGATTAATGAGGTGAATGCTTTGTTAGATTCAACCCCTTTGTTAGATACTAGTAATGGATGGAAACCTAAGTTCGAACCACTACCAATTTCTAAGTCTACCCTAGTTCCTTCTTTAGAAGAGCCTCCTAAGTTGGACCAAAAACCATTGCCAGATACCCTGAAGTATGTGTTTTTAGGCCCGTCTGAGACTTTACCTGTGATTGTTTCTTCCGACTTGGATAGAGATCAGGAAAGTAGGCTAGTAACCGTCCTTCAAAACAACAAGGAAGCTTTAGGGTGGACCATAGCAGACATTAAGGGTATAAGTCCTACTATTTGTATGCATCAGATCTATTTAGAGGAAGACACCAAACCTTCTAGGGAGATGCAACGTCGACTAAACCCCAATATGAAAGAAATAGTTCGAACTGAGGTTCTTAAGCTACTAGATGCAGGCATTATCTACCCTATCTCAGACAGTAAGTGGGTCAGCCCCGTTCAGGTTGTTCCCAAGAAATCTGGTATTACTGTAGTCCAGAATGATAATAATGAGTTAATCCCGACCCGAGTGACCACAGGTTGGCGTGTTTGTATTGACTATAGGAAATTGAACAAGGTCACTAGGAAGGACCACTTTCCCCTTCCCTTCATCGACCAGATGCTAGAGAGATTAGATGGACATAGTCACTACTGCTTTTTAGATGGCTACTCTGGATATAATCAGATCGTTATTGCCCCAGAAGACCAGGAGAAAACCACTTTTACCTGTCCCTTTGGTACCTTTGCGTATAGACACATGCCTTTCGGGCTATGTAATGCCCCTGCGACTTTTCAGCGTTGCATGATGAGCATATTTTCTGACATGGTAGAACGGTTCTTAGAGGTCTTTATGGATGATTTTTCAGTGTTTGGTTCGTCTTTCGATGAGTGCTTGCATCATTTGTCATTAGTTTTGATTAGGTGTAAGGAAAAGAATTTAGTGCTTAATTGGGAGAAATGTCACTTTATGGTTCATTCAGGAATTGTTCTAGGGAATATTGTATCTTCAAAGGGTATAGAGGTAGATAGAGCCAAAGTTTACCTTATTAAAACTTTACCGGTCCCAAAAACCGTAAGAGATATTAGGTCATTCTTAGGACATGATGCTTTTTATCGTCGTTTCATTAAGGATTTTAGCTTGATGTCTAGACCTCTTTGCAATTTTCTTGCAAAAGATGTTAAGTTTGTCTTTGATGATGCTTGTTTAGAGGCTTTTGAGAAGCTTAAGTCATTACTCACTACCGCCGCCATAGTCCAGGCACCCAACTGGAACCTACCCTTTGAGATCATGTGTGATGCTTCAGATTATGCTATTGGTGTTGTGTTAGGTCAGCGAGAAAATAAGTTACTTCATGTGATTTACTATGCTAGCAAAACTCTGAATGATGCCCAGTTGAACTATACCACTACCGAGAAGGAACTATTAGCCATTGTGTTTGCCTTAGACAAGTTTAGACCCTATCTCTTAGGTTCTAAGATCATCATATATACTGATCATGCAGCTTTAAAATATCTTTTGTCTAAGAAGGATACTAAACCTAGATTGATTAGGTGGATTCTGTTGTTGCAAGAGTTTTCTCCAGACATTAGAGACAAAAAGGGTGCCGAAAATGTTGTAGCAGATCACTTTTCTAGGCTAGTTGTTAGTTCCCCAGATGATTCCCTTCCTATAAGGGATAGCTTTCCTGATGAACAATTGTTCTTTGTTACCCAATTACCTTGGTATGCGAATATAATGAACTATCTTGTTACTGGTCGAATGCCCCAACATTGGGGTAAACAAGATCGTTCTAGATTTTTAGCTGAGGTTAAACACTTCTTTGGGATGATCCTTATTTGTTTAAGTATTGTCCAGACCAGATTATTAGGAGATGTATACCTGAGAGTGAACAGTCCAGTATTATTTCCTTTTGTCATGATCATGCTTGTGGGGGTCACTTTAGTGCTAAGAAAATTGCTGCTAAGATATTGCAGTGTGGATTCTATTGGCCTTCATTGTTTAAAGACTCTCACGGTTACTGCGTTACTTGTGAACGATGCCAGAAATTAGGAACCATTTCCCGTAGGAACATGATGCCCTTGAACCCTATTTTAATTGTTGAGGTCTTTGATGTGTGGGGTATTGACTTTATGGGTCCGTTTCCTAATTCTTTTGGTAACCTATACATCCTTGTTGCCGTAGACTATGTCTCCAAGTGGATTGAGGCGGTTGCGTGTAAAACCAATGACCATAGGATTGTGATTGAGTTCTTGAAAAATAATATACTTACACGTTTTGGTACACCGCGAGCTATAATTAGTGATGGAGGGTCGCACTTTTGTAATGGGCCTTTTAGGCTTCTGATGAAGAAATATGGTATTACACATAAGGTATCATCCACAGACTAGTGGTCAGGTAGAGGTTTCCAATAGGGAGATAAAACGTATATTAGAGAAAACAGTTAATCCTAATCGGAAAGACTGGTCGTCTAGGCTTACTGATGCCTTATGGGCTTACCGTACTGCGTTTAAGACCCCCATTGGAATGTCGCCTTATCGGCTTGTTTATGGCAAGGCATATCACTTACCTGTTGAGTTAGAACATAGAGCTTATTGGGCTGTTAAGCAGCTAAATTTTTCACTTGACGAGGCAGGAGCCCATAGGAAACTCCAGCTCAATGAGTTGGACGAGATTCGTATAGATGCTTACGATAATGCGAAGGAGTATAAGAACAAAATGAAACTTGTGCATGATAGAAACATTTTACGGAAGTCATTTTCTCCAGGTCAAAAAGTTCTTCTGTATGATACCCGCTTGCATCTTTTCCCTGGGAAGTTACGTTCTCGGTGGACGGGTCCTTTTATTGTTCGCACTGTTTTTCCTCATGGAGCTGTTGAGATCGAGACACCGGATGGTAGTAGTTCTTCGAAGGTTAACGGTCAGAGATTGAAAACCTTTTTAGAACCCTTTCCTACAGGTGATGTTGAGGAGGTCCCTCTGGAGGACCCTGTTTACCCTTGATGACCATCGAGGCAGTTGTATGTTGTATATTAGTTTTTGATTTTCTTCGCCCAGGTACTATCTTTCCAACTTCTCCTCGTGTTATTTTACTTTTGGTACTGCTCTTTAATTAGAAACATTGAGGACAATGTTAGATTTAAGTTTGGGTGTGGGGAAGAAACTTTTTGTTAGCTTTTAGTTGCAATAAATAAACTCCACAGCCTAGAAATTTATGCATATTCAGGATGACACTAACTAATCTAAGTGGATGGGAACATCTTGGTTATAGGATTTGAGGAACCAATCTGATTAGATGGAAACATCTATAGAGTCTATTCATAAAAGCACAGAGCTCAGGTGTTAGAAATAACATGATAGTTTCACCATATCTCGTTGAGTCCTTTTCACTTCTATTTTTATTTTGTTTTTAAACTATGTTTTTCTAAGTGATAGGTGGGACCCACGATTCAAGTTGTTACCAATTCTAGGGTGAATTAGAGTGATTGAGATACCATGAAAAAAAAATATTGAGACCAGACCATTTGACCAAAAGGAATAAATTCAATAAAGTCGACCACTGGTACCCTTGTATATGCCAGTTGTGTTGACCTAGAGTTAGGTTATCGACCACTGGTACCCTTGTATATGCCAGTGTGTTGATATTAGTCAGACTAGTATCTCAATCCATTAGGATAGGTTCATTTTGGCGGAGGCCTTCAGACAGATATGGGAAGCGCCGTTCACTTAGTAAACATCAAAACCATCTATGTTTTTCTATATCCATCTCTTAATCTTTCCATGTGATTAGTATGAATCCGAATATGATGTCCATAGTGCAACTATCTGAGTAGATCTCTGTCACTTATATATGAATTTTAGTATGCTTGAGTGCAAACTCGTGTACATCAATTGGAATTTCGCATCAGGGTACTTCCTCTTGTAGTCAATAAGTATGCCAACCAAGGAGATTCTTTAGTGCCTTCCAAGGTTCGTTGTAGATATCTAGGGTCTGGAGTAAAGGTTTTGTGGGTACACCTCTGGTAAACCCTCCGGAGACAACACTCCGCCACTAGGGCCACCTAGTTTTTTAACGGCTTGCTGCACGTTCTAAGTGTAGTCATTTTACTTTCTAGATTAGATTTGCTCGAGGACTAGCAAATAATAAGTTTAGGGGTATTTTGATAAACACATTTTTGTGTCTAATTTGTCCTCAATGTCCGTATTATTGGAACTCTATTTTTGTACTAATATTGTGTTTTTATGTATTTTTAGGAAATAAACATTTTTGGAAAATTCGGCTCGAAAAGTTGATTTTGGCACCCCCGGAGGACAAGTGTTATTCAGACATCTTCTTCCCAAATTCAAAAACCAAAAATTGGCGGGAAAAATTGTTCTTGAACTGCCGTGACTAGGGTTGATGATTTGAAGGTGTTCCAGTGAGATTCAATGGCCCAAATTAAATGGGTTTGTTCCTAGGGCCTAGATAGAGCTGGTATGGGTGTTGGATTCGGTCAAAATAGGTTAGATAACCGGTGGGAATCAAATCAGGGAAGATATTCTAAAATAGGAAAAATATTCTATTCTTGGAATTCTTGGATGGAAGAGACGTGCATGGGTTGATTCTATTCGCTGGAAACAATCCCTACAGCTCAAGGATGACGCGTGAGAAGAGATAAAACAGGGAACAATCCGTAACAAATCAGAGAATTAAAGAAAAAAATATTTCGGAATATTTTCTTTAATGACCGGATATTCTTGGAATTATTACGAGGATTTGAGTGACATGTTGTGTATAAATAGGTCCCTAATGTCGATAAGGAGGGGCTAGCAAGTTTAGAGAGAATTGGGAGAGGTTTAGAGCACTACAGAGCAAGAAAATTGAAGTTGCAGAGATTCTGGTTCTGCTGCTGCTGCTTCTCGAGGAGGAAGAAGAAGAGGAAGAACAGACTACCAAAGGCAGTCGTTTACCAACAAAGACAACGACTGTCGTCCGTGGGTCATAGTTTTTCAACGACAACAACACTTTATCTCTATCGTTGATTCTGGACGCCTTCTGTGGGTCGCAGAATCCTGTTTTATATCATTTTCTTGTCTTTCTCTTCATTGTAAAACACTTTTGAGCATCAATGAAATATTTTGAGAGGTTTTCCAACATGATGGGCGGATAAAATACCTGGTGACTGAGGCGACGGAGGAGCTATTTATTCATGTTTGATTGGTAAATTCTTTTTATAATTTCTTAATTATTTATTTTATTTAATTCACTTGGATCAATAAAAAAAAAGATAAAAATGGTTTTCCTAATTAGTTGTGAATCAGTTTGATGTTTTATGCTTAGAATTAATTCTTTGATAAATCATGCTTAAGGATTACAATTTAATATTTGGACACCTTATAGATTAATAAGTGATTTAATGGAAAAAGAGCTAGATAATAATTATGAAATATTTTTGTAACCAATCAACTTGAAGTAATAGTGAATCCGGAGCCTTAGTCCATTTTAAATCTTGACATCACTCTTTGAAAAATTAATTTGCTTTATTTTTATTAAATCTAAAAATTATTTCCTTCATAAATCTGAAACGAATCTTTTTACCACTATCACTACAACGACCATTTGAAAATACATCATTACCTTGAACATCTTACATGATTCGTGTGAGACAATCATTTGATGTTATCTTGGGAAGTTTCATTTTGATCGATTAATCACTTGAAAATTACTTGAAGCTAGTGGTATGTGTAAGATTACCATTGTTGTCTTCTAAAGATGTTTTAATGAGTAAATGAGAGTTTTGAACTATTACCAATGTCTGGATATAACACAGGTTGTATACTTTGTATGCTAACTGTGAAGCTCTAGTTCAAGTCCGCAACTCTTGTTTTCGAACTATGTTTGCGAACGAAGTTACCTGTGAAAGGTCCGGAACTGTGGTCGCATACTCTGTTTGCGAACGGCTAGACAAGGCTAAGTCTAGAACTGTGGTTTGCGTGCTCTGTTTGCGACGACTAGATAAGGCCAAAGTCCGGAACTGTGGTTCGCGTACTCTGTTTGCGAACACAGTGGTTAGGTTCTAAAATCGGTAAGTATGAAATTCATACTCATGAACTCAGGTTCGTTTGCGAACTCAGTTTGCGAACTTAAGTCCCTGAAACTTTAATGAAATAAGGTACGTGAACTTTTTTTGCAAACCGTGGCATTATGTTCATGCATTGGTCCTTGTATAAGTACATTGTACAATTACAAACCAAACCGAATATGTTTCAAATGGTTCATGTATATTTCTATGAACATTTGAACAACTCTCTTGAAAACATTTAGATTCATTTGATTATCTATCATGATTAATTGATCATCATATTTGATCTAGAAGTGTTAGATGAATGTGGCTAAACTATAAGTGTTCATATGGCTAACTTCGGTTAACTGTTATTGAGCCAACAGGTTATACACGTTTAGGTACGGTTCATCCATATCTAAATATAGGTACATTTCATTTGTGTGTATCAAGCTAATACCATCTAACAGTGGATATTGATTGCTTAGTTTCTAAGAAGACTTAGCTTGAATCTTAAATCAAGAGTTCATCTAACGGTGAATATCAATTTCTTTGTTACTAAGCTATATATCTTAGCTTTGATTGTAAGCAACCCTGATTTGAAAAACTATATAAGGGAGAACTCTAGCATCTGTGAAACCTAATCCCGACACTCTCGTGTGTCCTAGTTGCAAACTAGAGTCGATTATCCATTAACCTAGGGTTTTCCAAAACCATTATTAGGTTAACGTCTTGAAGACTTCATTTGGGGTTCGTGAATCCAGATCCAACTATTTTCTCTGTAGTTGCGTATTCTGATCTTATTTTTTCTATAGTATTGAGTTTAATCTTCTCTAATATTTTCTCGAGATTTATCTCCGATATGAAAGGTATAAAAAGTAATCACAACAGTTCTTCGTCTCAGACTCTTGTGATTCCGCAATAACTTCTTCTCGTGAGGTGACTAATATTTCTAGACTGCTCTTCCGGAGTATAAGACCGGATTATTAATTGAGTTTTCTGTTCACCTTGATTTATCTAAGACGGAAACAAAACCAGAATAGACTTATCTGTGGGAAACAAATTTGTTTATAAGTCTTCGACTTTGGGTCGTAGCAACTCTTAGTTGTGGGTGAGATCCTCTAAGGGAATCACGTGCGCAAAGCCCTGCTGGGATTCAAGAGGTGTAAGAAACGCGACTGTACCTTAATCGGTGTGAGACTTGGTTAGGGCTCAACTACATTTCAGTCTGAAGTTAACTTGTAGTAGGCTAGAGTCTGTAGCGGCTTAATACAGTGTGGTGTTCAAATCTGGACTAGGTCCCAGGGTTTTTCTGCATTTGCGTTTTCCTCTTTAAAAAAATTCTGGCGTATGTGTTATTTCTTTTCTGCATTATATTTGTTTATATAATTGAGATATCACAGGTTGTGTGTAGTTCAATCATAGTTGATAAATCCGACCTTGTTTGTTGGATATGACTTGATTGACACTAGGACATTGGTCTTTGGTATCATCCGAGTTATTCTCATATCAATGAGTCTCACATATTTCTATCTAGTTGATTTATTGATTGTATTGAGAAAGAGATAAAGTTGTTTGATATCTTTCTTGATTGAGTCTCACTTTTAAGTTAGTGCTCTCGGAATTATATTGGGGTTTAGTCCATACAGATTGTCGAACGAAATATTGGGTGTGATTGTTATACCCCCGCGTTTTCAGGTTTATTCTACACAATCTACTTTTATCAATTTGTAACTAATAAAGTTAGTTTGTGTCGTGTTTTTGTAGCACGAAGACGTGAAAGCGCACTGCTTGGAGGAAAAGGGGGAGGCATTCACATTTGATGAAAGCTATCACTTCATGGTATCCAAAATTTAGGAGTACGACTCGGGTTTTATGGTGGGTGAATCGGATTCAGATTCCTCGGACAAAGATTGATAGTTTTAGTAAATCTCCATATAAACCCTTACGAGACTATAACTCGTCCACTAGGGTCACCTATGGGTTCAAAGGCTTGATGCATGTGTTAAGTGCATCTGTGCCTACGAAAAGGTGCAGATTTGAAATGAACGGAAGTATGAATGATTCTCTTTTTTTTTTTTAACAAAAATGAAACAATCGGTTTAAATATGACGCCAAAAATGATAATCAGATTTAATCCATGCATACTTTAACCGATTCTTTATGCCCTTTTTGAATACCAAAGAACACTACCCAGAATCGGTTGAAGAATACATGAAAAAAAATCAAAAATCAAAATCAAAATCAAAATCAAAATCGGTTGAAGAACACTGCCCTTTATGCCCTTTTTAAATCGATTCTGGATACTGTTTTCGAAAAAAAATCAAAATTTTGAAGATCGATTTACATTAGTGTATCTCACAGCTAACACGAATAATTACCACCTAAAATGATTAACTAATACTAATTACCCTAAAGGATTATTTGTGTGAAATTAGTTTCTAATGTCCCTTTTAGCCATTTAGTAACATACCCCATACTCGGTACATTATATAAGACCAAGTCAACCAATTGGTACACTATCTAAACCCTTAATCTAAACAGAAATGATTTATACACCGAGCGGTGTGTGCATCGTGTGAGAGGAGGGTGGGGCCTACTCCTGCCCCACTCCCTATCTCGGTGTTCAGAGCCATTTCTGGACCGCCGGATTTCCCGAAATGCAATTCACGGTACTCTTCGTCGGTGCCTAGCAAAGTTGTAATCTAAAACCAATGAATCTTATTAGGTACCTACGTACACACAAACTCCACGTCTAACAAATAAACAATCGACACGTATCCGTGGAGTGTAGAAATCTCGGTGTGAGACTGAGACCTGCCTTCAGACTGAGACCTGCCTTCCCGTGGCTGATAGGGGGACCCATCTTGGGTGGATAAGGATCCCACCTAATGTGAGAACAGCTTGTAGGCGGTTTGAAGTGACGGTCTGCTCACAATTTTCATAACAGATTACATGAAATTGTCAGAACAACACCATCAAACAGTACTCGTGGATAACCAGGTGCTTCAGGATCAGACCGCCGACGTAAACAGGGCAAGGTACACAGTGCATGCGCTTACCCTTAGGTGGTTGCTCTTAAAACTTCGCGGTTAAGAATCTTAAGATTCGGTTTTTATATATTTATCCCAAAAAATAAATAAATGGAAGTTTCGAGGTATTAAATCGCATGTTATAACTTCCAGATCTAACAGATTCAAACTGCCAACCACATGGAACCGTCTTCAGCAGTTCAGCTCTCGTCATTCGTTTCTTTCTATCCAAAAGTTTAGTGATCATTCAACAGTTGATTGAGTCGTGAACTTAAATTGGTCCCACAAACTTCCCCTCACATGTCTTACTAATTGCAATACCGATAAAACGTCCCCGATTATTCGTGTTAGGCCTTACTAAATTTAGTAGAACTCTGCATTTCCGACCCCACACAGCACACTCAATATCCCTGATCCCTGCAAAATTGCGGTTCTGTTATATGAGCATTTCTGTAGTACTTTACAACATCCATAACAGATCACCAGCATGTCTTTAGCTTTATGAACGGTTCTTAAATATGGAGGGGCAGATGCAGGAATATAAGGGCAAATAAAGAATTGGATTTTTGGCCCAATCGGGCAAAGTGAGGGAGGACCTTATATGGCCATTTTTTAGTAAAATCTACGTGATTAATTGACACAAAAAGATTGAATTTCTTTTTGGTAGTCACTTCTTTTTTTGGTCGTGTGCATCTGAAAATTCGAAAATTCCCCTCAAAAAGATGCAAATATCACTTTTTCTGAAACATGACGAAAGTATCACTTTTTCTAAAACGGATAAAAGTAGTCGCAGAAAACTCATCTTCAAATTCTTTCTTCGATCGGCCCTTCCACCGTGACAACGGTTGTACTAGTATATACACATGTGTGTTATGCGTTTTGCTCTAGAAATATATCTTGCAAAGTTGTTTGATTGATCATGACAGTATTTTTTTTTTTAGGAAAAACAACCATTTGACATCAATGTGCTAATTAACATAGCTCTAGCAAAGATAAGGGTAAATACGTTTTTTTTTTCTTCTATTAGTATGCGTATGGCCGTATACATGCAGGGTGATTATTTACCATATATCCCTCCCAGCCCCAGCAGTCAATATACTAATATAGTCCGGGCCCTAGTTGACCAAGTCAGTCCATATATAGTACATCATCATGATAGTCATAGAAATATATCTTGCATATGGAAGTTCAACAAATGTATCCGAGGGACGAAAAAAGGAAAAATATGGTGCACCGCAGTCGTATGTATGCAAAGTAACTCTACTATGCAGTTGCATGCACATTTTATTCTTAATTATGTGCCTCTAGTAAGAGAATCCTTTTCTAGATAAACTGAATCCATTAAAAGATTCAGATTAGGCGCCTACATGGTGTGACGAAATATCTCAGCGGACAGGTGATGGCCCAGAATGTAATATCCTCACCTTTGCCTTTCAACCAAAATGTAACCAACTTTTATTACCAACCTCCTTAGCTAGTTCACGTCCTCCTCCTGCCAGTCATCTTCCTTGTTAGTTTTATTTTCTTCTTCTCCAACTGAATTTATGCATGCAATCAATAACCGAATCGCCTACCTTTTCTTAATTTCCATTTCTACCAAAAATTCAGCAGATAATTCCCCGCCATTTCTGACGCCGAAAGATCTTACATCTCTATCTCTCTCTTCCTGTCTCTCTATCTCTCTATCTCTCTCTCAGCTCAAGCTCTCACCAATGGCTATAAAAACCCCTAAACCCCACACCATTCAACATATCAGTTCTTGCTTCTTTTAACATAAACAAGGAAAAGATGTCTAAGTTTTCTAGTTTTTCAGCCGTATTCTTTTGCTTCTTCTTTATTCTTGTAATTTGCCAAGTTTCTAAAGCTGCTAGATTCGTCCCTAGTCATCGTGGTCATCATATTTCTGGTTTTGTTACAACAAAAGATACTCAATTTTTGCTCCATGGGTCTCCATTTCTGTTTAATGGATTCAATTCATATTGGATGATGCACGTAGCTGCTGAACCAACTGAACGATACAAAATCTTAAACGTGTTTCGTGATGCTTCTGCCGCTGGCTTAACTGTATGTCGAACATGGGCTTTTAGTGACGGTAGCAATCAAGCTCTCGATCTCCAAATATCACCTGGTGTGTACGATGAACGTGTCTTTCAGGCACTTGATTTCGTCATTGCGGAAGCACGCAAATATGGAATTCGTTTAATTATGAGTCTCGTTAACAATTACAATGACTATGGAGGAAGGCCTCAGTATGCACAGTGGGCTAAAAGTGCTGGTGTACAGATTTCTAGCGATGATGATTTCTACACAAATCCTGTTTTGAAGGACTACTATAAGAACCACGTCAAGGTAAATTCATTTAACAAAGCATGCCCATGCATATATGTTTTCAAACGTGGGAGTTCACAAATAATAAATATACACATACTATTTGTAGACGTATTATTAACGTATGAAATTTCTTTGTCTACAGAAAGTTCTAACACGATTTAACACCATAACTAAAGTCGCTTATAAGGATGACCCAACTATAATGGCATGGGAGCTCATGAACGAACCTCGTTGCCAATCTGATACCTCTGGCAAAACAGTACAGGGATGGGTTCAAGAGATGGCTACATATACAAAATCTATCGACAACAAACACTTGCTTGAGATCGGAATGGAAGGATTCTATGGAGATACAATGCCAGAGAAGAAGCAGAATAATCCTGGTTACCAAGTTGGAACCGATTTCATTTCAAACAATCTTATCGAAGAGATCGACTTCGCCACCATACATGCATATCCTGATATTTGGTGAGTTTAATATGTAAAGCTCTAATAGTTGCGGGCTAAAAACCCCTAAACAACTAGGAACCACTACATGGTCAAACAAATATTAACCTTTTTTTTTGCTGCAATCCAAATTCGCAGGTTATCCGGCCAAAACGACTATGCACAATTAGGCTTTGTGCAGAAGTGGATGTCGAGTCATTGGACAGATTCAAGGACGATACTAAGAAAGCCATTGGTTTTTTCTGAATTTGGCAAATCGAGTAAAGATCCAGGATACACACTAAGCGCAAGAAATGTGTACATGAACGCAGTTTACAACAGCATTTATAACTTTGCGCGAAGGGGAGGAACCATAGGAGGTGGTTTAGTATGGCAAATAGTAGCTGAAGGAATGGAATCATTTTATGATGGCTATGAGATTGTTTTATCACAAAATCCTTCCACGGCTGGACTGATTTCAGGGCAATCTCATAAAATGAGAGCACTTAGTCATACGTTAAGCGGAAAACATTAAACAGGATATGGGCGATATATATGATGGAACGTCGACTCCGCAAAGCCGTACAACCAAGGCATTTTTAACTTGGAAATTCTTGTAGCGATAGGCAATAAATTAAGCAATAGGCAGAGTTTTGAGTAGGAATTTGAAACTCAACTAGTTAAATGTAATTCATTCACCTTAATTACTTTCAGTTTCAGTAATAATGAAAAAATGATATATGTACCATCTTCATTTCTTTGAACAAGACGTAATTAAATTAGTCACAGTTGTGGCGACAGATCCAGAAAACACTATCTAAGTCTAAGCTATATATGAGCACCAGTTAATGGCCAAACTTTGCAAGGGACAGTTAATATTTTTGACTCGGCATAAGAGCATCATTTTTCCAACTGCCAGAAAACACAAAAGAGACGCTGCAGACCTACCCCGGTCAAGAAAACTCAAATACTTACCAAACTAGTAACCAACTGTTTCAGTTTATAACTGTCAGCAGATTTTGTGATTTTGTCTTTTCATCCTTATTTGAAATTAATTTAATTTGAAGCAAATAAAGAGAACTTTTTTCGAAGTAAAACGTTGTATTAAGAGAAAAAGAAGTTGGACTAGCCAACAGAACAGAAGCCAGTTATCAGCTCTCAACAGACTGAGACTGAAACAAGAAAAAGAACCCAAAAATCAAAGATTACACCAAAACAGAAGTGCATACCAAAACAGACCCAATTTTAAAGCCTGCAACACACAGCAACGCTGACTGTTCAACTACTGCAGTTTAATGTAACCTGATAACCCTACTGTTCAAAGTCTGCACTACCAGAACGTACAAGACTGACTGTAACTACTTGCCTGGAACTTCAATCTACGCCTGCTACCCACTTTCATTTCTAAGACAAGGAAATTACGAACACATAAGAGTATCCCATTGACTCCAAATTAAGCTCGAGTCTATGAACTTGAATGTGTCTGTGTAAATCACTAGATTATGTTTCACGGAGTCAATCAATTCTTCCACACTCTTCTGTCTAGCAGAACCAAAATGACGATTGTTTCTTTCCTTCCACAACAACCAGCAGATTGCATAAGGCAGTATAACCCAAATCTTCCTTCCTCTTCCATGAAGAACGTTAACAGACCAAGCTTCAAAAAGTTCCTGCAATGTTCTAGGTAAGGGCCATGATATTTTGAACGCCTTGATAAAATAGTCCCAAACAGCAAAAGAATAAGAGCAATGCATTAGCATATGTTCCACTGTCTCTCTTTCAGCATCGCAAAAAAGACACAATTCACTGTCAACTTGAACTCCCCTATGATTCAGCATAACTCTAGTTGGAATAGCGTTCTGGAAACCAGCCCAGAGTAGGAAACTCACTTTATGAGGGATATTATTCCTCCATAAGAACTGCTGAAAGTTGCAATTTTCTAGCTCACCAACTAAAGCATCATAGCAATTTTTAGTGCTAAAATCGTTCAGAATATTCAGCTCATCTTCCTCGTTTGAAAGCTCAGGAGCTTGACCCAAATCCCTCCTTAATAAATCCCATTCTAACTGCTCATTAGCGTTGAGATTTTTCTTGAAATTCCATCTCCAATTATTACCTTCAATCATGTCTGCCACCGATATATTCTTATCTTTAACAGCTTTGAAGATCAACGGAAAAATATCCTTAAGACAACCCCTATCCAGCCATTTGTCAACCCAAAAGCGAACACCTCTACCATTCTTTATCGTAAAGTTGGAGAAGCTCTGAATGTCTTTCACTGTCCTAACCACATTATTCCACAAACTGCTTCCTTGAGGCTTGTCGTCAACGGCAGGAATCAATAAATCTTCTTCCACTTTAAATTTCTGGTTCATTAATCTCCTCCATAAAGCACCTTTACTCTTCGAATACCTCCATATCCACTTTGCTAGCAAAGCTTTGTTTGTTTTCCTCAGAATTTTCACTCCCAATCCTCCATTTTCTTTTGGAAGACAGACTCTTGTCCAAGCCATCCAAACAAGTTTTCTCCTCCCTTCTTCAACTCCCCATAAGAAGTTTCACATTATTTTTATCATTCTCTTCTCCACACTAGCAGGCAGATGAAATAAAGATAAAAAGTAAATTGGCAAACTAGCGAGACAACTTCTAATAAGAACCACCCTACCAGCTTTGTGGAGAGTCTTCTTCTTCCACTTAGCTAGTCTTTTCTCCATTCTCACTAAAACTTGCTCCCATACTGAAACGCTTCTCCAATTAGCACCTATTGGCAAGCCCAGATAAGTAATAGGCAATTTTTCAGTTCTACACCCTAACTCTTGAGCAAGAATTCCAATAACTTCATCAGCTCCAACACTTACCATCGTGCTTTTATCCAAATTCAGTTTTAAACCAGTTAAAGTTTCAAAAACTTTTAAAATGATAAGAAGCCTCATTACCTCCTCAACAGTAGCATTAATGAAGATTAAAGTGTCATCTTCAAATTGCAGATGAGATATACTTGAACCATTTTCAGCAACAGAAAAGCCAGAAAGTTGTCCTCTAGAAACAACATCATTGATGAGCTTAGAAAGAATCTCCACCACAAGAAGAAATAAATAAGGAGACAAGGAATCACCTTGTCTTAGACCCTTACTAGGCTCGAATTTTTCAGTAGATCCTCCATTGACTAACACAGACAAATGAGTATTAGAAACACACCAAGAGATCCAAGAAATCCATTTGCTACCAAAATTATGCATCTTCAAAATAGTGAACAAAGAGTTCCAATTAACATTATCAAAAGCCTTCTCCATGTCAATATTGCAAAGAATTCCAGGCTTTTTAATCTTCACCCTGCTATCAACACACTCATTCGCAATCAAAACTCCATCAAGAATTTGTTTTCCATGCACAAAAGCACCTTGAAAATCAGAAATCAATTCCGGCAACACCTTCTTTAGTCTTTCCGCAAGAACCTTAGAAAGAATCTTATAAACACTACCTATAAGACTCAGAGGTCTAAAGTCCTTAGGAGTACAAGAATCCTCCTTCTTGGGAACAAGAGTAACAAAAGAACAATTAAGTCTCCAGTCTAGAGACCCATACCTGTGAAAGTACCTCATAAGATTCATAAAATCATCCTTAATGATGCCCCAACAACTCTTGTAGAACTCAGCTGTGAAACCATCAAGACCTGGAGATTTGTTACTTCCCATCTTCTTCACCACATTTCACACTTCTTCCTCAGAGAAATCTCTTTCAAGCCATTCACTATTCATAGTAGAAACTTTTGGAAAAGAAAGTCCCTCCATATCCGAATCCACGAAACTATGTTGTGAAAAAAGATTAGTATAGAAACTTATGATTTCTTCTTTGATAATGTTTTGATCAAAACAATCAACTCCTCCTATTTGCAATTTAGCAATAGTATTTCTTTTCTTCCTAGCATTAGCAATACTATGAAAATATCTTGTGTTTGAATCGCCCCATCTAAAACCATTTTGTTTTGCTCTCAACTGCCACTTCCTAGATTCCAAAGCTTCAATAGATTTGAGCTTCAATTTACACTGCAATCTTTCCGCCAAATGAGTTGAACTTAAAACACCAGACTCCGCCAAAATATTCAACTCATGAATTCTTTCAGTTACAATATTCTTTGCTCTTCTAAAAGACCCAAACTCTTGAATTCTCCAAGGCTTAATCATATGCTTAAGATTTTGTAAAGAGAACTTAAAATTTAAAAGGTAGGTAATAAGCATATGGTTTACATCATTTAGTACTCACATGAAATGAAATGTTGAAAAACATAGACGTTGGCACGTTGCTTTCGTCATTGATTTTGGATATTTCTGTCAAGGACTAGGAGGCCTCTTGTTATATGAAATTTTATTTATTCCATCATACTGATACACACCGACTATGCTGCTGTCTTGATCAACCTTTCGGCCGTTTACTGCTTTCTTTCAACTTTCCTATTCGGGAGTTTAATTTATCACCACAAATGATAAACAAACGGAAGATTTCTGGACAAACCCAAAACCCTACACACAAGAGTCTAATTTTATGGACACTATACAATTTCCTAAGTTTTCTATATAACACTTTTTTTTTATCGATCAAAGAGAATAGATTAAAAGGCACACAAGCCGTGTGCGGGTAAATACAATTGACAAAGAGCGAAAATCTCACAAAGATAGAAACAAAACATAAACAAAGATAAAGAAGATTTGCAGGCCACAATAAAGATCACGACCTATTGACACGACTAAAAAGACCATTACCTATTAACAACTAGCATATTCATCGACATCTTCTATAATTAACCCATCGTGATTTTTTTCGAGATTGCTAAACATTTCATCACGATTATTCTTTAGAGGCAGAAATTCTAAGCCACATAGAGAACCAAAGTCCATCATCTTATTTGCCGAAACTTTTATACTAGGAAGTTTTTTTGTTTTTTAAGCTTGCAAGAGTTCCATTTGGAAACATACTTGTACCTTTGGATTTGATACTCAATTTCATACCAATTCCTATCATTGTCTTGGACGATGTTGGATTTGCGATTCTTACCTTTGAATCTTCAGGGGCTAACTGGGAATTGTTTGCCTCTCGTTCTTCTTCGAAACCATGAAACCTGTTATGAGTTTCAAACCCAGGAGGAATGGCGGGATCAGTAGACGAGGTGCTTGCACTTCCAACTTTCTTTCTGTCGGCGCCTTTCTTTCTTTTAAAAGAAACCCAATCACTAATAACCTTTTCTTGTTCAATTACCGCTTCTTCTTCTTCTTCTCTATTCTTATCAATAACAACATTCAAAGGAATCTTTTCTGCCACCACCTTACAGTCACCATCCACAATATCCTGAATATCTGGGGTTTCAGTCAAAATTTCCTTTTTCCCATTTTCCAATTGGGGGCACTGGCTGCTGCATTCACAATATTGCCCTCTAGAGATTCACCCTGATTCTTGTCACCATTTCACACTCCAATGCTTTTGACCGAGAATTCTCTATATAACACTCCTTTTCACTATTCATGAATCTAGCATTTAAATAGTGTGCCCTAATGGATTAGGAGTTTGGAATGCTTTGTCCAGCCACTAGACGAGTCTGTATAATTTCAGCAATAGTCCTCTGGAAGGACAAAAACGCTTGCCAAAAATTTGGTATTATAGATCCGTTTCCGTCACAAGTTGGACATCCTGATGGCTGAGGTGCCACCTACTGACTCAATTTTGGACGCATTGGATGACTCACCGTATAGATATTCAAGTCGTCTTATATGGCCCTTACGTAGTTGACCCAGTCAGAGTAGCTTGAGGAAATATGTCGATTCACCGTTTATAATATTTGAAGTATAAGACTATAGGAGCTGCTAGACCCGCTGACTGTTTTCTCAAGTAGTGTGTAATATCCCGAGAGGCATGAAAAGGACTCATTTTTCAAGATGAATTAAAAAAAAACACTTGAAATTGTAGAAACTGATGTGTGGAATACCGTAAAGGTTTTTTTTTTTTTTAATTCTACACATTTGCTTAAGGAAATGAATCATACCTTTTTATCTCTCATATCCAAGGTTAAAATCCTGCCACTCCAACAAATTTGAGTACAATTTCTCTATGGAGAAATTTCTGAGGAACCCAAGACCGGTTCCTCTTTCTTTTAGAAACTCATCATTAAGATGATATATATGTGTAGCCCAAAATATACGATCTACAGTAGGGATTAGTTGTTTTAGAACAGATTTGTAATTCCATATTTTGAGAGGGACTTAATTAACCTCCGTTAGTTAGTTATTATTAAGAAAGTTATTTTTATAGAAAAAAAACGTTGATTTGGATAAACAACGTTGATTTGGTTAATGGTCAAGAGTAAGTCTAGCCACACCGTGGAAAATCACCGTGAATTGTCCCGCGGCCAAGTGTCGTGCAAGGTGGACAATTCACGTGGCATTCATTTTTTAATACTTATTTCTCTTTTTCTCTCTCTCACAAGAACTGTATGTAGATGGAAAATGGTGAACCAAGCTATTCTTTTTTGTTTTGTGCAGAAAAATGACGACTTTTTTTAATCAAATCTGCACTAGATTCAAATGCTTAAATTTATATTGAGGTGGATACAAGATGGAAATGAAGAAGATGGTGTGAACTTTATGATCTTGGGCGAATTTTTGTGCAGAAAAATTACCGACTAAAAAACAAATTGGGATCTGAAGTAAAAACTGAGTTCTGGTTGTTATATGCAATCAAATCAAAATTGGCTATTCTCAAATCAAAAACTAAAATGTAGAACTTTAGTCAAAATCCAGTTGTTAGATTGTGGAATAAATTTGGATTTTATTTTGATTTGTATGACTTGAAATCGGGGTTTGAGATATTACAAGAAACCCTAGTTCTATCTATACTAAGTTCTGCAGCATCTTAGTTTCATATATAAGCAGTGGGGTTTTTCCCCTTTGAAAACCCTATTTGTTCTCATGCTGAATTGACAGAGATAGGATGAACTTTCAATTCATCCTTCTGATTTAAAAAAAATAATAATTATACATAATCATCTTGAAAACTATCATGATTGATATTGCTTGATGAAGATGCTTTTCGGATCTGAACTAGATGATGATCCTCAACTAATTATCATTGATATTATTGTGGTTGTAGCAGAATTGAATCATTGAAAGAGAGAGGAGAAGATTTGGCTTTAATTTGCTACGCTGGCACCCCAGCTGTCTCCCCACATCAGCTCGGTGCAGATCACGGGACATGGGTTCGGTGTGTCTAGCATTTTCGGTTACTCATGGTCAATTAGGTGGCGTTTTTTGTGGGTCATTTCTTTTTTAATCTCATTGTTTCCACTTTCCTTGAGAAGGTTATTATTGGGGCGTCACACTCCAATAGAGGGGCTTCACTTGGATTCTTAATGTCCAAAAAAGTGGTTGTGGGATATCCTAACACATATACAAAATGTCTAGATTGCCCTTTAACTGGAAGTGATTTTACGTTCAGGTTTAGATTAATTCCAACCGTGGAAATTTATTTGCATGTAATTTTACGTCCAGGTTTGGATTAGTTCCAACCGTAGAAGGTCATTTTACGTCCAGGTTTCTTTTAATTCCAACCGTAGAATCCGATTTTACGTCCAGTTTTCTATTAATTCCAACCGTAGAAGTGATTTTGCATCCAGGTTTGTATTATTTCCAACCATAGAAGTGATTTTACGTCTAGGTTTGGATTAATTCCAACCGTAGAATTTTATATGTATGTAGTTTTACGTCCAAGTTTGAATTAATTTCAACCGTAGAAGCTCATTTTACGTCCAAGTTCCTTTTAATTCCAACCGTATAAGTGATTTTACGTCTAGGTTTGGAATATTTCCAACCGTAGAAGTGATTTTACGTCTAGATTTGGATTATTTCCAACCGTAAAAGTTTATTTTACGGCCAATTTTTCTTCCCACAAAAACTTTGCCCCAGAATTCACCAAGTATGCAACAAAATTCATTAATTTAATTTTTATCTAATTAAATTAAGTTAAAATTAACTAAATAAGAGTTGTTTAGTCATTACAAAATTATTTGAGATAAGAGATTTTTGATATAACTTATGAGTGACCCGTTTTTGTCCTATTAGATGACGCCCCTCTAATGAAATGCGGCGCCCCAATAATAACCTTCTTCCTTTATCCAGCATATCAAAACAAGATTTTGTTTCCCTTTTTAGAAGATTTTGAAGACCGCAAGTGATACCAATTATGGCAGAAATTGCTGCCGTGTTTTGGGTTTCGGTTCTTTTTTTTTTACCAGTAAGAAAGATCACGGGAGCATCATATTCAGGTAATCTCTATCGTCTTATCTTCTTCATCTTTAGTTGCAAAGGATTTGGGTTTGGTAAGCGTTTGAGAAGTTTTTTTGATAATCAGGCAGACTCCATTTTTAGGTTTGATGCATCAATCTTTACCTCGATTACTGTAGCCCATATTCCTTCGTGTAGGTTTTGTATGATTCATAAAATCTTTTCATGCAACAAGTACGTTTTTCGAATGAATCCATTAATTAAGCTGTTAATCATGATTTACTTTGGTGTTTTTGTTTTTCATGAGTTTTAGCATTTGTAACGTGTGATAGTTCAATCTATCAATGAAACTTTCAATTATCACAAGGGCAGTTTCTTCTTTAATGCCATCTTCCCCTTCATCTAGCATATCAAAACAAGCAATTATTTAATTCCCAGTGATAGCAATTACGGGAGATTCTCCATCACCATCTTTTTTTTTTTTTTTACACTATTCTCATTATCACCGTCTACATAATGGTTTTCGTCATCATCTATATCCTCTTGGTTGAGGAGATCAACAGACAAAGAAATTGATGCATTATTCAGCAGTCAAGATGGAGAGACAATTGTGGGCTAAAGAGACGCTGCTCGGTAACCAACCTATCTTTGATCTGACACATGTAGGAAAAAATTACAGAGTATATAGTTGGAAATAATATTTCAAACATTGTAATTGATGGAACCAAGCACAATATTTTGCATAAGTTTGCACCAACAAAGTGCAATGCTCATGTGAAATATTATTTTTCCCCTTATGTGAAACGACACGTACTTTATGTGGTTATCGTGAATGGAAAGAATCATTGGAAAATAAATGCATAGAGTTTCTTTGGTTTGTTACTCAGTATTTTGTTTTGTCAATAATCTGCTTCATGATATCAACATTTTAAGCTTAAGGGTGCTAAGATGCGACTGATGTGAGTATTTTTCATCCAAATTGTATTTTTATCCTTGATAAAATGGAATTTTCACCAGTTTTACGAGATTACAAGTGAAAACTGAGATTTTCAGTTAGTGATAATTGAGATTTTAACTAGAAGTAATGAGTAGAAGTTAAAAATTGAAATTGTCACCAATTACTAAGTTATGAAAACTGGAACTTTCACAAGCCAATGAAAATTCAAATTTTCACAAAAAATAGAAGTTAAAAATTGCAATTATCACCGACCGCTAATTAATTTATGAAAACTAAAATTTTCACAAGTCAATGAAAATCAGAATTTATGAAAACTGGAATTTTCACAAGCTAATGAAAATCGGAGTTTTCACAAAATTTGTGAAAATTCGAAGATTTTCTAAATCTCACGGTACATTGAGTTTTTTCCTTCTTTTTTTTTTGTACATTGAGTTTTTTCCTTCTTTTTTTTTTGGAATCAGTTAAAGTAGTATTTCACGGGAACTATTGTAGGATAATTATTAGGGATTAACTATCAGAGGAGAGTTTTTTTTTTGAATAATTTTTGAATTTTTATAGGATTCGTCATTTTAGGAGAGAATCTTTGAGGGAGTAATTTTAGGGATAATTTTGTTTGAAATTTTATCACGTTTTCTCACAAAATAATTTCTAAATTTATTTAATTCCTTTTCAAGGGAAAAGGATATTTTAGGAATCATATATTGTTATAACTAATTATGGGCTCTTCATATATGGAATCTTAATGATGGGTTCATGATATACAATTTTTTTTATTTGGGATAGAAATAATTTTTCACATTTCTCTATGCAATACTAGTTATAAAATTATTTCTAAAATCCTAATAAATAGAATGAAACCACTGCTCTGTAAATTGATTAGTCCATATCAATCTGCATATGTTCCAAATAGAAATATTCAGAACAATGTAATCATAACGCAAAAACTATAGAACTGGTATTATGGGTCTAAAGCTTGATATGTCAAAAGCATTTGACAGTGTCGAGTGGATTTTTCTTAATAATGTGCTTAAGAGATTTGGGTCATCTGATTATTGGTGTGATCTTATCCATCAGTGTATCAGTACAACCACAATCTTTGTGATGCTCAATGGTTCTCCTTGTCAATCTTTTAAACCTATTAGAGGTCTGCGACAAGGACATCCTCTGTCTCTGTACTTGTTTGTTCTCTGCATGTAATCGTTTTCTAGATACCTTTTACATGCTGAAGCAAACCATTTAATCCATGGTATAAAGGTAACTAAAGATGCTCATACCATTAATCATATGTTATTTGTCGACGACCGTCTTATTTTTACTAAGTCATCACACACAGAGCTAATAATCTTATGTCTTTGATTAAGGACTCTAGTTGGATTTCGGGTCAAATGATAAAATTTTAAAAGTCGGCTTGTTTTTTCCAGTAAAGATTGTACCCTGACCACTGTGTTTCTAATTAGAGTACTGAATGTCAGGTGGGTTGAACTGAATGAGAAATACTTATGTATTCCTCTTTTCCACGGCAGATCTAGAGTTGAGACTTGTACTCTTCTTGTGGATCAATTTGACAAAAGTTTAGCTAAATGGAAAGGAATCCCCCTTAACCAAGCTGGAATATCCATTTTAGTTAAACATGTTCTTAAATCCGCTCATACTTATACAATGAACTCTTTTTTACTCCCTGATACCACCATCGAAAAAATGGAAAGGTCTCAAAGAGACTTCTGGTGGGGTAAGGGTTCATATGGCGACATTTATCTAAGAGGGTGGAGTAGATTCTGTACTCATAAGTCACAGGTAGGTATTGGTTTTCGTAATCTTAAACACATGAATGTTGCTTTTCTAATCAAAACTGCTTGGAATTTTATTTACTCGCCCACGAACTTTGGGCAATTGTATTAAAGTGTAAATACTTTAGTAACAATCACCCCCTTCATTATAAAAAACCTAGCCATTCATCTTGAGTGTGGACTATCATTTGTACTGGTATAGATGTTATTAGAAAACACTTTGTATGGGAAGTTAGAAATGATCAACAAATTAGTGCTTTTGGATTCGTGATGCATCTTCACCTTTATGCATCTCTTATCCTAACCCCAACTATTCTGTTGCTCAACTTATAGATTAAAACACTCATAGTTGGAATTTTAATCTGGTTGAGTCTTTTTACATTATTGATAACTTCCAGAAAATTACGAAGACTGGGATTCCCTTAATGGGTAAGGATAGACTAGTCTGGCCATATACCAGAAATGATTCTCTTACTGTTAAATCGGTGTATAGGCCTAGCACTAGTAACCCTAATGATGCTTCTATTAGTAATCCTAATCCCCTCTATAATGTGTCGTGGAATTCCCGAGTTTTGCATAAGGTCCAGATCTTCATATGGAAATGCTTCGAAAACATTCTTTCTTCTAAATGTAGGTTTGCATTCTATCGTCCTAACCAGAGTACTTACTGCAGCATGTGTAGTGACACCCAACATGAAACAGTTGAGCATATCATTCTTCATTGTAGATTTTTTACATCTGTTTGGGATTTAGTTATGTGGAAACTCAGTCTTGCCTGATTCTGGTACAAACATCACTGTATCTGACTGGATTAGGAAATGGTTATCTGGTAACAATTGCCAAGAGAAAATATGTCACATTTTCACAACTACTTGGTGTATTTGGAAAAAGAGTTGTTGCAATGTCTTTCAAAGAAAACAAGTAAACCACATAAATGCTTTTATATTTTCCTGTAGATTAGCAATTTAAACTCCGGGTGCTTTGTCTACTCAAGAAATTAATAGCCAAGCACAACATACTGTTATGACTGATGAGATGTCGATCACATGTTGTTTAATCTGATGAGATGCATATTGCATTGGAAGTCATTCCTGAGGACTCAGTAATAGTACATGTTGATGCCTCATATGACTTAAACACTCACACATCTGGTATTGGCATAATCTTAACAGATACAGAGGGAGCTACAAGGGTTGCAAAGTCATCTCTGGTTTAGCAAGTGATGCTGAGGAGGATGAAAGTTTGTCAGTTCTGGAAGCTATCAAGTGGCTCAAGACATTGAATTACTCAAATATTTTAATAAAAGGAAATGCCAAAGTGTTATCTCCTACTGAAATAAAAATGTTAACCAGATTAGCTGGTGTAGTTCCTCTATTTTAGATGCATGATTGCTTATTCCTTATGAATTCGTTTTCATTCTACAACTTTGTTTATATTCGTAGAGAGTTTAATGGCCTGGAAGATAAAGCATCCAAAATAGTAGGAAGAATGCTGTAACAGGTGAATGGGGTAGCTCTCCTCCTCATTTCATCTTATAAACTCTGTACTTCATTTTAGCTTAATATATTCATTTTTTCTAGAAAAAAAAAAAAGAAAAAGGTAATTGGCATATTTAGTCATACTTCATTTGACAAGGAGATTCTTTCGGATTTCTTTTCAGAAATGATTTGATATACGAATCATACATGATAATTAGCCTTGCTCTATTCTAGATACTCATGTAGCTTAGCATAGAGATCGATTGAAGATTATTTGTATACGCTTTATTGTACACGACGTACCAACAATTAATTAATCATCTCTGAAACCCCAAGCATTGTCGTTGGATGGTAGTATCATGATTCATTAAACACCATTTGGTTACAAAGGTACAAGTAATTTGGTACGGTCAAACAATTCAAGTAGTGAGCATGTGTGATGTATGTCGTCAACGTTATTTTTCCTGTTAAAGGCGTTGTTGCACTTAGTGTTATACTTTGTTATCCGAAACTTAAATTTTATCGTTTTTATTATGTACTTATTGTTGATGGGTGAAAATGATTTGCTGGTTTTTTTAGGAAAATGGAGACTCTAGCATGCAGACGGAGACTCCTCGAACGAGCAAATTGTCTAAACTTTTTTCAAACAGATACACTGCAGGAGAGTGCTTGGAGTTCGAGAGATCAATCTGTAGGACTCTGGCCTAAACCAAGACAATGTCCGTTCCAGAGTCAATTCCGTCACAAAGAGGGATGAGGGTCGAACTGTAGTAGAGAATCTGAGAAGTGTGTGTGAGGTCAATGATGATCTAGGATTGTGAATGTGTTGAATTTTTTTGCAAGTTTGTGAACTGTTGAGTTCGGATGAGACAAGTTCTGATTGATTGAGTGATAATTTCTTGTGGATCGAAATTGTTGTCCTCTCAATCGTGGATTCAAAAACTTATTTATATTTCAAGAATAGTAGACATATTGATCCCAGTAAGTGTGACGGTTGCTCGAGTGAAAGAGTGGGAAAGTGGGAAATCGTGGTTAAACGAGTTCCACGTTGTGCAGAGACTTGGTTGATTTTCCATCCACTACCTTGATAACTCCGTCAACTGCTTGCACAAGTTACTCACATTTCTCATCGTGGGTGTACACACGTGTCGTAGGCTGTCAGACTAATACCCTAGTGAATATCCCCCCATGTAACATGATTGATGTCTCATGAATGTGGAGTCTGCAAGGCAGGCGTGTATTTAATTAGTCAGTTGTTGACTTGACTAGACTAGACGATGAGTCTTAGCCTTGATGAGTCGAGCATAATGAACGAATGTGTTATGCTCTGAGACTCATGGATTGAACATGGGGTCTGCTAAGACAGAATAATGGAAGGACGTTGAGTCTTGATGAATTGTGATATATCATTTTACCAGTTAAGGTAATAATGATGTTTTGATAACTTGTTAATAGGAAATGTTGTTGAGCTCGTCATGAATTGTCGAATGACGAAGAAAAATTATAATGGTCGACTGACGAACCAAATACTGGTTGATGAACCAAATAAAATATTAATAGTGGATTAGTGGAATTATCAAATGTTGATAGTTGAATCAACATGAGGAATATAGCTCGGTTGAGCAATTAAACATTGAAAGTTGAATCAGTATTGTTAGAAGTGAGTTCTGAACCTAGTTGATCATGTATTTTGCTAATTTCAGCAATTTAGTGTTGATAGATGAGCAAAGAAAATATTGCTCGTTTGAGCAATACCGCTCGATTCATGAATTATTGGTAGCGGGACCGAATAAAATATTAATTAAAAATACTAGTAGATGGACCGAATATTGTATAATTAATTAGGATGTTGATTGTTTGATCAACATAAAATTAATTGTGTTTGAACTTGCTCAGAATTATGCTTTGCAAAGCATTTGGGTTTGAAACCTAATTTTGATCGATTGTTGATCAATGAATGATTTACTGAAAGAGTGAGACCCTAATGGATGGTTTGAAATCCTAATTTTGAAACCCTAAGTTTGAAACCCTAATTTTGAAACCATGAGTGAGATAGGGACCGAGTACATGAGATGGTGGGACGACCATGTAGTACCCAGGTGCTCGAACGAGTCATGCACCAAAGTCCTTTGTAGACCAGTTGGTGAAAGGATGATTAAATGCTCGTTTAATCATTATTAAAATAGTGCTCGTCTGAGTATTAGGTAATAAAACCTAATTATGAAGAGATGATGACCGACCAAGGGGTATAGATCCGGCCCTTGGTGGTCGTGGGACCAACTGACGGTCGATTGATCAAATTCCAAGTTGTTTGGAAAGAGTTTGAATCCAATACGAACTATAAAAGATTAATTAGGTCAAAATCATAAAAGGGTGTGGGACTGACTTTTGCAAGCCAAAGGGCCGACCTTGGCCGATCAAGGTAGCATGCCTATGTCACCATGTTGCCCATGACTCAATTCTGAGAATTTTGATATTTTCTGGTGTGCGTTCGAGCAATATTTTGAATTTTAAAAGAGATTGATCTTATCTGAAACTCTCAATTTTGCTTGAATGAGCAAGTAGAACTTTGCTCGTGCGACCAATATTTTGAGAATATTATAATAATGATATTTTAATATCTTTCTTGAGAAACCCGGACGGTCGTGTGACCGTTTGACTTTTTGGTTTTTTGGTAGTTTGAGCAATATTGGAGAAATATGGAAAAATTAGTTTTTTTTTCTCAAACGAGGGAGTATCATGAGATGAGAGAAGAAACAATAATAAAATAAGGAATTAGAGAGGCATGGGACAGCCACGGCCCAGGCATGGCCGGACGGCTAGTGTGCCCGGTCCCGTGCTCTTCTCTATTTTATATTATTAGTTTATTGTGTGAGGAAATATGGAGAAACTAGGAGTTTTGCTCAAACGAGGAAGCTTGCTCAAACAAAGGAGTTTTCATGAGATGAGGAAAATAATAAAATAAGATAAAAAAATAAAAGGGGAGGCATGGGACTGGCCACATAGGCATGACCTGCCGGCCAGTGGGCCCGGTCCGTGCGTGCCTCTCTTTTATTTTTTATTATTATTTTCCTTTCCTATTTTGCATAGGTTTCCTTGTTCGTCCATATTTTTGAATGCTCGTTTATGCATTTGGGTGCTCGTCCGTGCATTATTGTTAAGTACACTGGCACCATTTTCTAGGGGCTTAATCGGTGCTGTCCTAAATGCCCGAAAAGTGAATATCTATTACTAATCCATGGAATTCAGTTGAGAATAAGCCATGAAACGGAGTAAAGAGATAAAATAGATTATTTTCTAGAAATTCAATTGATGAATGTTGCGTTAGAATTAATCTATGAATGGCTCTATACTAGCATGCAATATGTCTATGAGCGTTATGTTTATTTGAGCATCAAGGTATGAGATGGTAGAGACATCATACTCGTTCTGAATATTAATTATGTATAGTCAGGGAACATTGAGACATCCTGAAGACGCTAACGCTCTATACTAGCATGCAATATGTCTAGGAGCCGTCCAATCATTATCGATTTCTATACAGAAGTATTGATGAAATATGAGAAGTGTTGAAAGCTCATTCGAGAGGCTTTAAGGATCACATATTCATGCATGCTCTGAGATTTTGAAATGAGCTTTCATGAATCCTAAAATATGAGTTTCACATACATGTCTGAAGTCGTGCCAGAAATATGCAAGATCATGATTTTAAGATTTTATCCTTTGTCGAAAATCCACCATCAACACTTATATATATGAACTAAGGTGTTTGAACAACATCTAAGCAACATATAAAAAATATATAAGTTTTCTTCGATTTGCCTTCAAATTATAGTATATTTTTGGAGAAACATAAATATATTGACAAGTAAAAGTTTAATATTGTTATTTATACTCGTTGTATAGATAATTCAAAGAGTTTTCCAAATATATAAAATTCATAAAAATCCAACGTATAATTTGAAAGATACGAGGTTTCAAAATATTTGTCTATATTTTTATAAAAATAGCATTTTCATAAACAAATGATTTCAAATGTATTTTTATTTTAGTCCTTTCGGATTTTATTGAGCTCTATTAGTCAAATAGTCCTTAATCCGTAAAGCACCTATTCCCTTTGGTGAACAAATTTTGTTTGGTTAACCAAAAATAGGTAAGGATTTTCATTTTGAGCTTGAACTTGCCTTAGAAAGGGGGAGATGAACTAAGAAAGAAACGATGTACTAGTTTTACCCGACGTTATACAAGAATCCTGTTCGTTTTGGTCATTTTTGAAAACTAGAAAGCCAAATAGGTGGGAGGATATGTCAAGGTAGCACTATTACTTCCATTTTTATTGTTTTTATGGAACATGGGGGCACTGTGTTGGACAATCGAGGTTCTTTCTTGTTCTCTTGGTCAGTTAGAGACAATCAAGATTTAACGTGAACAATTAGAAGTCCCTAAATTACCTGCATACTTGGTCGACACTTAATATTCAATGTCGAACACAGAGTATGATGCATATGTGTACATACAACACAAATCAATGAGTCAATAATAGAGCAAAAACAAAAGCTTCCTCTCACGAAATAGAGATGTCGGCCCTCAGAATTTATAACATTATGAGCAGATAAAAAACAGTTCGTAAAAGAAAATAACTACAAATACTAATGCTTTAAAAAACGGGATGGATTGGGGTATACGGACCCAAAACTCAAGGGGACATAGATGAAGGGCCAGGGGAGTATAAAAATGGGTGAAATTACAAAATTTTCCTTCCCAATTATTATTAAAATTTAATCTAATTATTCATCTTAATTAATTTCATTTTTGTTTCATCTTCTCCAGATTTCATCTTCTCTTGCACCATACCAGGTCCATCTCCATCAAAACCTCAAAAAACTCGTCGATTAATTTCTTCAAGCATGCATAATCCGAAGTGTATGAAAAATACTTCTAGATAGTAATGACCCGGGAATTGGAAAGCAAATGCAACAATGCAAATGACAGAAAAAATCAGTGGGTAAAGAAAAAAATCCTGAAACTGCTGAAACTGAAGAAATGACAAGATTGAGAAAGTAAGTGATTACATAAACTCATTCTAGTGCTTCACTTTGGTTTTTGCATATCAAATTAGGTCAGAAAATTTGAAATTCTGAAACTGCAGGTATGTAGTCGTCAGGGTTTCTATTCGCCTACCCTGACGACTATTCATGTTTAAGAATAGTCGTTGTCTGCTAGTTTGAATATCATGACAACTTTTTATTTTAGAAAGGTTCTGCTGTATAATTAAATTTCATCTCTGGTAGTGGTATTTACAGAGTCGTCGCTATATATATTCAACATAATACCATGATAGTGATATTGTAGTAGTAGTCGTCTGGTTTAAAAATCCTAACATGCCGACTAATGCTATGAAAATCTTAGTTTTCTTATGTTAAATTTTGTCATTAGTGGACATCGTGGATGAATAGTGCCCTGCCGACTAAGTATTAGTCGTCTTTTTCTAGATTATCGACCACGCTGACTAGTAGCTGACCAAAACCATGTTTCCCTGTTGTTTATGGGTGAAAACGTTTTCTACTGATTTTGGTAAATTTGGGTGTGTGTAGATGAGAAACGAGTCTAAACCCTAAACAAATGCACTGCACGGGAGTGCTTTTTATTCGAGAGATCAATCTATAGAATTCTGGCCTAAACCAAGAAATGGTCGTTCCAGACTTGCTTCGGTCACAAAGTGAAGGAGATGGGGTTGATCTTAGGGAGGGAAGCGAAGAAGGTGTAGAGATTGTGAAGGTGTTGGCGGTTTATGACTTGTATCAGAATGTCGAACTTGCTTGCACAATGTAAGCTATCAGTTCTGGGTGTTTTCTGGATACTGTGACAACACTTGGTTTTTCTGTGTTTGTGTGTTTTCGTGTTGTTTGGAAATAAGAGAAGGACCTCTTTATATAAGTCATTGAGCGCAAACCCTCATCTCGTAGGAAGTGGAGGAAGTTGGGTGATGGAGTAGTGGGGTCGTGTAGGTGATTGCACGATCACGTCTTATCCCACTTCCCTCATCATCTTAACCGTCCATGCCTCCTGACACATTCTTATATATGGGAGTGTTGCACGCCGCACGCTGTAAACCGCCAGACCAATACACCAGTAAGTATCCCCCAGTTTGTGACATGCTTGATGTCTCGAATGAGTGGATCGTGGGACCCACAGGAAGTAGCATACGGTGCTAGGTTAAATAACTGAGTTATTTAGGAAATCGATATTCATGAAATATCGTGTATATTTTATGCATGTAATGCATCGAATACAATGAATATGTATGAAGCATCACTGTTTTAAAGCTTAACGGAGTAAGTCGCGGATTAAGCGTCTTAAAATAGCTGCACGCCCAACCATCTTCGAGTGATCGTTTGGAGGCCGCATGGGCGGGCCATCCCTTGGATGATCACTCCTTGTGATAGAGTGACGGACGGTGATCACCAGGGTGCCTCATTGGCCGTTTAACTCTTAGCCTAGGTTGTCCGACCAAGCTGGCAGAGTTGGACGAACGAGATGATCTGCGGCACATGTTTGCGGCCGTTGATGGATTTTAGGGTTTTAAAGAGGTGCGCAAGCATCACTCTTTAGCTTGATCGAAATCAAGCATGGACAAAGTTTTTGGTGGCACCGATCGGGCATGCGTGTAGAAGGCTTGTCGGTGTACAAGTCCATGCCACTCTGTCTCGCGGAGGTGCGATCTAGGCCACTTAATTTGTCTGGCAAAGATGAGTGGTCGTGATCGATTTGCGACAGAAATCCTTTGCCGCAAAAGATTTTAGGGGGCCACGGCATGCCATCTTTGGGCGCGCGAGGCGCCTGGCCATGGTCAACCTTAGCCGACCGGTTACATGCGCAGGTGGGTCCACCGTGATCATGTTGATGCTCTCTGGACCTCCTTAGTCTATATCTATACCCTCTATCCGAGCTGGCGAAGATGGATGGTCATGATCAAACTGCGACATATATGTAATTCCGCAAACCATAATTTGGGTTTTGGATCAGTCATGTGTGCGCAACTTTGGCCAAACAGTTTGGCAGGCTATGCTCCTCCTTTGGGGAGACCGACCGTGTGGGGCCCATGTTGGGCCAACGATGAACTTATGTGTTCCTGCCCGATGATCCTAGGCGTGATCTAAGCCATCCAAATATGCTGGCGAAGTTGGATGGTTGTGATCGATTTAAGACGCTAGTGGGATTTCCGCAACCCTTTAAGCATCACGTCAGCCACACTTCGAGCAAGCGTTCATTGCTCTAGGGCTAGGTCTTGAGAAAACCGATCAGGTGGGTGAGGAGTGGGCCCACTAATGTGTTCATTAGCACTTCACTTATCAACCGTGGGATGATCTAATCCGTCCAACCAGGTTGGTGAATTTGGACGGTCATGATGATTTTAAGACTGCTTTGAGCGTTCTTGCTCGTTTGAGCCTTCCCCAAAGCAACGCGGCCATCCCTCTTTGGGGTCTGCGTTTGACAGGCGTTAGGGGTATAGCGTGGTGTTCGACCGGCTAGGGCATACGGGGCCCGCCGGTGAATATAACGGTGATGGCTGCTCCTGTTAGGGTTTGTATAGGCTAGTTAAATTATGCGGCCAACTTGCGTGGCCGTGATAGATTCTGAGACTGATATGGACAGTCCAGATTTTCCTTAAGGAAATTAAATACGTTCGATCGAGCTGAGAGTGCATCGATTCGAAATTCTCTTTTGTCAGAGAGTAATGTAGCTTGTACGGGTATTTCGTACATGTCTTAAAATTGGCACTTGGAGATTCATGTTACTCTGCTGAGAGTGAACACTCAGTCATCATGTCATGCTAACAATGAGAGTTCGGCGAGGAACATCACAGGAAATACTAGGCAAATCATGCATTAATTAATAATTCTAAAATTCACAGAATATTTGGGATTGTTTTTACATGCACCATTCTAGGTGAATTCCGCGTATTTATTGAATTGCTTCTAATAAATAAAGTGAGGAGGTACTCATGACTTATCAAACGGCTTTGCCCTTTGCAGGATGTCAGCGCATTAAATTTGGTTTTACAATTTTAGTCCTGAACTAAAATCCAACATCAACATTAAGGCCCCTGCCTAGCACATAATGTTTGCACTATTGTGGGGTAGGCATTAGATGGTGACAAATAAAGATAAAACTTATGAGACAAAGTTAGATGTTACCAGGAGAGATGGGTCGTCCTGTCCTTGGAGCATGTCACGTTCAAGAGGCGTCCAGGTGAGCGTTCCCCTAGCATGATGTCGGTTGTCCCTAGGTAGATTAGGCATATGGTTGGTTGGATTCTCAAAACGAGGTCGTAATCCTCGACTCTGATGAGGACGAGCCCTATCAGGAGTAATATCCTTAAAAGGCTGCTGAAGCAATTTTTGAAAAAGATGTTGAAGCAGCTCCCAAAGATAACGTTGATATAGCTTCCAGAGCGAACGTCGAGGCGGCTCCTGGAGAGAGCATTGAAGCAGCTTCTGGATCGAACGTCGAAGCGGGTCCCGGAGAGAGCGTTGAAGCGGCTTCTTATGACGAGAGGGCTGAAACGCCTTCTTCTGGAGATAGTTGAAGCGCCTTCTTCTGGAGAGAGTTGAAGCACCTTCTTCTGGAGAGAGCTGAAGCGCCTTCTTCCTGAGAGAGCGTTGAACCGGCTTCTCTGGAGAGAGTTGAAGCATCTTCTTCTGGAGAGAGATGAAGCGTCTTCTTCCTGAGAGAGCGTTGAAGCGGCTTCTGCTGGAGGGAGCGTTGAAGCGGCTTCTTATTCAATTTGACTTCCCCTTGCGAATTACATGCTTCTTAATTGACCATCTCTCTTGTGTTGAAGAAGTCCTTGACTGACGGCGCATGAATTTTATGCTGAGCCTCAGTCCCCAAGCGTGATTTATATGGTTCTATCTTGTATGGTCGGTGGGTTTACCATAATAAAGATATCACCATCTCTCCTCCGTGACTCTATTATTTCTCCATGGGAAAATAAAATATGCAGAAGTTTGGATTACCTCTGTTCGTAGTGGTTGTTGCTATGGTGAAGCTCGGGATTGGCAGTCTTCATATAGTGGTAGAGCTTGTCTCGTTATTAGAGGGAAAATCTAATGATGGAACCGATAGCTTCTTTGATGTTGCCTCATGGAATGAAAAATAGGGAGACAGTCCCCTGTCCACGAGTATCTACTGAGCCTTCGACTTGATAGACGTTGTTACGCTGGGTTCATGAGGTCGTCTTTACTTCTGCATTGCATTTCATAGACGTCCAGGAAAATCACTGGTCTTTGACAATACGTGTGATCTCTTGAGTACATCCTAGTCTTTGGACATCTTGGAATCATAATGATAGCATGCTTGCATCCCTCTAAATTCATCATCTTTGAGATGGGCAGTGCTAAGCAGTCCCCAATCACACTCCTTTGCCATTATCATCTTTGGATTGTGTCTTTGAGAGGTAAGGAAATTCCTTCATGCGAATGACTTAACTAACAGGTTCTACAAATATGATGAAGCTCTTTTCATGGAGAAGTTCCATGTGCTAAGAAGTTCCATATCTGTATGTACCTCTTAAGTCCCATGTGCAATCTCCTTTGGTAAAGCAACTACTTCTTCTATGGGAAGCGAAATTCTGAAAGCGCCTCTCATTGATATTTCTGCCGTCGATACAGATATGGAATATCTTGGACGTTGTTTCATCATTTCCGTAGTCGTGCATGTGGTACTGGAGTTGGAGTTGGCGATTTTGGACGCGCAGGATGTTGTATCTCGATGGTTTTCCTCTTGCTTCTTCAGCGAAACTGCTTACAGAAGGCTGAAGGTTGTATTTCCTATTGGTAAGATGTATGCTTCCACGAACATCATCATGAGGCTCTTCATTACTGGCAGGCTTGTCCTTTCTAGCAGGGCAGGTGTTGTCGCAACTGAGCGTTGGTAGGCTAGGAAAGATGACAGAAAATAAAAGCAAGATAAAGCCTACATGTTAAACCGCAAGTGCACGGTGTCGGTTGTAGCTTGTGCAAATACGGGTCGAATCCACATGGACTAGGGTGTGAGTTGAAGTTTCCTAAGCTAATTCTCTGAGCAGTGAACTAATGAAGCAAAGAGTGACAGTGGCAAATGACAGTTACAATGGCAATGAGCCAAAGGCAGTGGAGTATAGAATTTAGAAGCAAACAGTGAAGCAAGAATTTGGAAACAAATGTAAACAAAATACCAAGGTCTTTGAATCCACCTCTAACTCACACTGATTATTCATCACTGACAGTAACTTTGTTTTTCTATAACCACTAGCAAGAGGGATGTCAATCCTCTATATAGCAAGGGTCATTTTGATATGAAATCTCCTATCACAACTAAGGTACTCCTCCTAAGCATTAACTGTCTAGTTAAAGCACAATTTCAAAAGAACAATATATAAAATTAAGCATGAGTTGCAGTTCAGCAACACTAGATGATTCTAACTACAATGGATGCATGACATCCAATGTGAAAGGCTAGTGTTGAAGCCCTAAGATGGACTTTCACTATGAGCATTTAAACACATCATGGCTACTGACAAGAGCATGAATAACAAATGTTAAGGTAGGGTTTCATCTAAACCCTGGAAAATTAAACTAGAACATGTTTAACACATTAAATAACTGGAATTGAAACATTGAACATAAACAGAGCATTGATAGAACAAATCAAAACAGCACAGATGAGGCACTGGCTAGTCCAGTCCTCTTGGGTGAAACTCTGGCTAGCCCAGACATACTTTCCACATCCCTAACACTTCCCTTTTATAGTATTACAAAGTACCCAAATTTTCAGAAACCCTAAATTGGAAACCCTAATTTTTAAATTGGAAATTAAACTCACTGATTCTCTGAATTTTTAAATTGGAAATTAAACTCACGATGGAGAGGTATGTAGCGACCGTTGGATTATGAGATACAACAAAACTGACGGCTTCAGATGGAGTTAGGTACCATGGTGTTTGACAGGAGATTCGGATTTTGATGCACAATGATGATGCGGTCGTTGGATGATGAGATGGATCCAATCTGACGGCTCTCATGGAAATGGGTATGGATAATGGAAATGGATTTGGGTAAGGGTTTTGGGCCTTGGGTATGCCAAGCCCATATCTTCTTTAAGTACAATTCTTCCTCTTCAAGCCCACTTCTAATTGATCCGGATCTTGCAAACATCATTCTTCGCTGCCTTTCTGCGGGAGTCTTTGTCGTTTCTTTGCTCTTTTCGCTCTGTGAGTTAACCAGGCTTTATTTAGTACCTAAAAATGCAAAATTAATTGAGAAAAGTATTTATTCTTGAAAACAACGAAAACATAGAATATGGGATAAAATGGAGCGTTAGAGCACAAATGATGAGTTAAATGCCAATAAAAAGGTGCAAATATATACAATATTTGGCACTCATCAAATACCCCCAAACCTGAATTTTACTTGTCCTCAAGTAAAACAAAACTAAGGAAATCCTACCTATACCACTGTCGCTGGTCTCTCGATTGCATTTAGCGAATGCAATAAGCCTTTTAAACCACTAAGTGTCCCTAGTGGACGAGTTGAAGTCTCGTGAAGGTTTGCTTAGAACGTACCTGCAAAGTTCTAGGACAAAATATAAGCTCAGATTCCATGAAATGTGACATGTGCAAGACAGTAGAAGCTCACAGCAAAATGGAGATGTCAATCTAGCTATCAAAGGCACAATCCTAGCACTGATAACAAATAAAGACATGTGATAAGAGTGTAAAGTGTATCTACACATGTGTAAAGAAAGATCGGATGTTATGACTACTAATCACCAAGAGATAGTTTCTCAGGCTAAGAACCGAGGTCGAAATCTAGCTAGTTGTCCGGACTTTACGAGAATTGTGAATGAGTTGGAGGTATTTCACAATTACTCGCGTTGTACATCAATGGGATACACCCTTCCTTGCTTATAACAATAAAACAATAAAATATGACTCTTTACATGACTCTTATTTACATTGACTACTCTCTTTTATTTTTGGAACAAGAGAGGATGGAATTGATAAATACTTGATTTTTTTTTCATTTTTTTTTCGATATTTTTCTGAATATATACATCGTTTTTTTCTTTTTTTTTTTAACATGGTAACACTTTTGATACATATACAAAAGGAAACAAAAAATTACATGACTCTTAGCAAGAGGTAGCCCTTTTTGATGCACCCAGTTAAATTCGATGGTTGTCTTTCTTAATGTAACCTCCACCTTTCAGTAATCTAAAGTGATTGGCAATCGTGACTTCCGATAGAACACCTCAAGGATGAGGCTATACATGTATTGGTAGATCGTGCGCGTGCAAGTTTCTTATCACTATGTGAATTGTGCTAGAATCAGGGTGCCTAAATATCTATACTAAGAATCCTTATGTTTACATACATGCACAAGAGTCAACATTTCAAGGTAAATGAGCTCCATTTTTATGTTTCTTTTCAATTTTTTTTATTTTTTATTTTGATTTTCTTAAAAAATTTTTTTTTTCAAAAAGAAAGAGTTCTGTTTTCAATTATGGCATGCTATCGTGGTATCTACTCTTTACCCCCAAACCTAAACTAAACATTGTCCTCAATGTTTCAAAAGATGAACAAAATTGTAATACAACATACGAAGAGGATCATGCTGAGTAGAGAAAAAGGAAAGAGATTACCCAATTTGACGGCGAAAGCAAGATTAGAACTCCGTTATTCAAGGCTAGAATCCAACATTTTTTAGCCAAGATCATATTGGATTAGCACAATATATACAAAAGAAACAAAAGATTTATCTAGAATATTATCTACTGGATTATATACAAGAAAATTCACCATACACTAACAATCTAAAGAGTTGAGGATCAACCCAAAAGACGAAGTGTAGACATTTCAACAGCTTCACACAATAATAATATGATAGACATGCAAGTGAAGCTGTGAAACAAAATGAGCTACCCCCATACCTGGATTTTTCAACAGATAAAATTTTGGATACAAAATCTCGCAGTTTTGTGGGTTCATCATGTCTAACTCAAAGTGAACTGTGCTAGGGACGGGTACACATGCTAATTCCAACTGTGGTTCCTCAAAAGTATTATACTTAGATGCAAAATAGTCCAAGAGGACTTGGAAAGCACATAGTTCCAACCCTAGATTAGGTATTTTCAGAAAAATTGGTTTGACAATATGGGTACAAACCAAATCTAGGTTGGGTGGAAGGTCATTAGATTGTGACTCAGGAAGGACGATAGGCACATCATTATTAATCAAATCATTATCTCCTAAGTCTTCTACAAGTGTCACAACATGCTCACATTCATCAAATAAATTAGAAAGTCCACAATCAGAATCAGCATCATCAACAAATTTATTCTCATGCATCGGCAAATCAGGAGAAATATCACAATGTGACCTAGGTAGAGAATCAGACACATCAAATATATTTTCATGCATATTAACATTAGTGTCTACAGAATATTTAACTATTCCTATGTCATGCTCATCTTCGAAGAACAATTGTACGAGTACCATATCAATATCAAAATCATATGATTTGCTATGAGTATTAGAAGAAACAACATTCATGAAGGTCGAGGGCGAGAAGCCATATGTTATTGCACCAAAAGGTTCCACAATATTTTCATGTTCTTCTAACATAACATCATTATCATCATAATCTTCATAATCATCATCATGGTAACATGCATATTGGTCCTCATTAACAGTGGTGGTGTCATTAGTCGATTCATGTTCCTCTAAATTAGGTTCATATTCAACATCATTTACATGAATGGGACTAGACACTTCATTAGGGACAACATACATTTCCTCATGAATTTCCTACTTTTGTAGGTGAAGCAAAATCTGATCTAAAGATGCCTGAATTCGTGATGTAGATCTAGCAAAGTTTTGCTCACTGAGTCTGAAAGCTTCTGTGGTGGAGTCTAAATTCATGGGAGTACAAAATTCTTCATGTTCAAATTGTGGTGAATGGTACATGTGTGCATGGTCATTAGGGTTTATAAAAGATTGATCGCAACCCTCAAAGGATTGATTATGGTCCCAATGACTACCAGCCTCACAATTTGTGGGCATTTCATAATTTGGATTTTCATGGGATTCTCTAAATTGCCTATAATCATGCAAAATATAGCAATATTTATCAGGGTGGTCTAAACCACCACATAAGGTACATGCATAGATTTCAGGTCGTCCATGTGAACTAGATGCTACAGATTTCTCATGTGTTTGCATTTCTAAAGCAGTGATCTGAACCTCTAACTGATTCACAAGTGACGAATGTGTGAGTTGGATATTTTCTAGATGTTCATTTTCACTCAATGGTGGATGATACATGTGTGAATAGTCATTAGGGTTTGCATATTGAGGTTCATGACCTACAGAGGGTCCATAATAATAATACCTATAACTATTGACATCATGGTCTGTGGGAGGCTCATAAGGTGAATCTTTCCCGTAAGCTTCTCTAATAGATTTATTCCCAGTGGCAGACCAAAATCCAGACATGTTATGTTTATCAAACAATCACACAATTCAAAAAGAGAAATAAGGCCCACACTTTTCAGTTATGGGTTTCAAAAATTTGGTTTTTAGGCTTTAAAGGTAAAGCCCAAATGGGAATTTTGGTTAAAATTGGGAAATTTTGGTTTTGTTGGGTTTTGAAAAGAAAATTTGGTTTTGCTGGGGATAAAATTTTGGTTTTTAAAGAGGGAGAAAAATTTTGGTTTTAATTGGGAGATAGAAAGAAAACTTTGGTTTTTAAAATTGGAAGCAAACCCACATTGGTGGGTATTTGGTTTTTTTTTTTTTTAAATTAGGAGCAAAATTTTTGGTTTTAGGATTGGGAGCAAGCCCACATTGGTGGAGCAAGAATTTGGTTTTGAGTTGGGAGAAAATTTTTGTTTTGTTGTTAGGAGCAAGCCCACATTGGTGGAGCAAGAATTTGGTTTTCAGTTGGGAGACATTTGGTTTTGTTGGGAATGAAAAATATTTGGTTTTTGATGGGAAACATTTGGTTTTGTGGGTTTTGGAAAAAATTTGGACTATAATGGGTTTGAAGAACTTTGGTTTTTAATGGGCTTTGAAAAGAAAAATTTGGTTTATTGGGTCAAAGAGAAATTTTTTGGTTTATTGGGACAAGCCCAGCTAAGTTATTGATTTCTTTTTGGGCTCTCAGAGAGCCAAAGTGCCAGGCCCAAATGGGCTTTGAAAACGTTTTTCAAATTTTTGTTGGGTCAAGCCCACAGTTCAGTTCAAATTACAAACCCAATAGAAAATGGAAGCCCACAATTTGGGTTCTCTTAATGGGTTTAGGCTTACTCTTTAAGAACATCCCATCTGCTCTGATTTTGGTTGCACAGCCCAGTTGGGCTTTGGTTCACAGCAGCAACAAGCTCCCAGCAGCAGCAAGCGCAGCAGAACAGCAGCAGCAGCAGGGACTCAGCAGCAGCAGCAGTAGCACAGGAGCAAGCTGCACAGGCCAGCAGCACAGGGAAGAGGAAGAAAGTAGCAGCAAGTGGCAGGCCCAGCTGCAACTCAACAACAGCAACAGCAAGGGTTCAGCCAAGGGAGAAGAAGGTTAGGCACATCACAATGGCAAGATTGCAATGAGTATGCAATGCAAAGATGAATATGCAGTAATGAATGCAAGTTATGATGATCTAAATGCTTACACTAAATGATTACACTATATGCAAGATATGCAAACTAAGATGCAAACTAAGATGCAATATGCAAGATGCTAATGCAAGTTACACTAAGATGCAGTTAACTAAGATGCAATGCAAAACAGTAAGATGCACAGCAAGTTATGCAAGAACAGCAAACTAAGATACAAGAAAAACTTCAACAAAACAGCAGCCAAGTCCCCGGCAACGGCGCCAAAAACTTGGTAGGCTAGGAAAGATGACAAAAAATAAAAGCAAGATAAAGCCTACATGTTAAACCGCAAGTGCACGGTGTCGGTTGTTGCTTGTGCAAATACGGGACGAATCCACAGGGACTAGGGTGTGAGTTGAAGTTTCCTAAGCTAATTCTATGAGCAGTGAACTAATGAAGCAAAGAGTGACAGTGGCAAATGACAGTTACAATGGCAATGAGCCAAAGGCAGTGAAGTATAGAATTTAGAAGAAAACAGTGAAGCAAGAATTTGGAAACAAATGTAAAAAAAATACCAAGGTCTTTGAATCCACCTCTAACTCACACTGATTATTCATCACTGACAGTAACTTTGTTTTTCTATAGAAAGAGGGATGTCAATCCTCTATATAGCAAGGGTCATTTTGATATGAAATCTCCTATCACAACTAAGGTACTCCTCCTAAGCATTAACTGTCTAGTTAAAGCACAATTAATCAAAAGAACAATATATAAAATTAAGCATGAGTTGCAGTTCAGCAACACTAGATGATTCTAACTACAATGGATGCCTGACATCCAATGTGAAAGGCTAGTGTTGAAGCCCTAAGATGGAGTTTCACTATGAGCATTTAAACACATCATGTCTACTGACAAGAGCATGAATAACAAATGTTAAGATAGGGTTTCATCTAAACACTGGAAAATTAAACTAGAACATGTTTAACACATTAAATAACTGGAATTGAAACATTGAACATAAACAGAGCATTGATAGAACAAATCAAAACAGCACAGTTGAGGCACTGGCTAGTCCAGTCCTCTTGGGTGAAACTCTGGCTAGCCCAGACATACTTTCCACATCCCTAACACTTCCCTTTTATAGTATTACAAAATACCCAAATTTTCAGAAACCCTAAATTGGAAACCCTAATTTTTAAATTGGAAATTAAACTCACTGATTCTCTGAATTTTTCTCCCCTGTGCTCGACCCATGCTTCCTTCTCGTCCTCTCCTTCTTTTCCCATACTCTCTGATGCTCCTGTCGACTGGTACTCAAACCCTAGCTCTCTTAGATTTATCTCATAGGATGAATGAGATAGAGGTGAGAGAGATAGAGTTTAGAGTGATGGGTCTTGGTTCTGGGATGTCAGGTGAAGGTGGAAGTGGTGAAGCTCGAGGTGGAGGCAGAGAGAAGTTCTGCCATGGTCGGGGAAGAAGTTGCAGTGGGAGAAGAAGATGAAATTTGGGGAGAAGAGAGCTCGATGGATAATGAGATTAGGGTCTGTTTGTTTGGGGTGTAGGTGTTCGGTTGCTAGGGTGTGAAGCGGGGATAGCGAACTTTGATGAACAGCGAGTAAAGAGCGTTGGATGATCCCATATAGATTGAATCGAACGTCTACGATGGAGAGGTGTGTAGCGACCGTTGGATTATGAGATACAACAAAACTGACGGCTTCAGATGGAGTTAGGTACCATGGTGTTTGACAGGAGCTTCGGATTTTGATGCACAATGATGAGGCGGTTGTTGGATGATGAGATGGATCCAATCTGACGGCTCTCATGGAAATGGGTATGGATAATGGAAATGGATTTGGGTAAGGGTTTTGGGCCTTGGGTATGCCAAGCCCATATCTTCTTTAAGAACAATTCTTCCTCTTCAAGCCCACTTCTAATTGATCCGGCTCTTGCAAACATCATTCTTCGCTGCCTTTCTGCGGGAGTCTTTGCCGTTTCTTTGCTCTTTTCGCTCCGTGAGTTAACCATGCTTTATTTAGTACCTAAAAATGCAAAATTAATTGAGAAAAGTTTTTATTCTTGAAAACAACGAAAACACAGAATATGGGATAAATGGAGCGTTAGAGCACAAATGATGAGTTAAATGCCAATAAAAATGTGCAAATATATACAATATTTGGCACTCATCAAGCGTTTAGCAGCTTCACGGAGTTCAGAGGATGTCGGAAAGCACAGGTTTTTCGACAAAGCACGATAGACAGGTACCATCTTATTGAGGCACAATTACACCACTTGTTGTTCAGTCACATTTGAATCGTGACCCTCCAGTGCCTGAATTCGGGACTTCTTGACATAATCATTTGGATATTCGTTGTTTCGCTGAAGCGTTCCTCTTAAGTATGACAAAGTGATTCGCTCAAGCTGCGAATTCTTTCTCGACATGATGATGCGGACAACGCTATCTTCTTGAGGCTGCTCCCGTGATGTGTCGGCTCCAGTAGATCTGAAGATGTCCCGGGATCGCTTTCATCCGGGATGACATAATAGGCGAACCCTTTATGATGATTTGGAGATGACAATATTCGTTGAATCTTCCGAAACACTTCCTGTTGCAGTGCGGTCCAGACGAAACTTGCTCATTTCTTCAGCAAGGGGGTGAATGAAGCAACAAGCTGGGCTAAACTAGGTATAAAACTGTAGTTTACCTTGCCCATGAAGATTTGGAGTTTCTTCACAGTTCGCGGAGGCGGCATCGTGAGGATAGCTTGGGTCTTGGATGTTTCCACTTTTATTCCCTCAGCAGTCACCTTTCGAACACTTGTCGTAAGACTCCTGTGTGGGCCGCCCGAGCTTTTGATTTGACTACTATATCATCCACGTAGTCTTCAACTTTCTCATGCATCATGTTGTGGAAGATTGACGTCATAGCACGTTTATTCGTTGCACCGACATTAACCAAATGACATTACATTATAATAAAAATTTCTGAGAGGAGTTCGAAAAGATGTCCTACTCGCGTCATGCTCATACATCCTTATCTGATTGTAGTCGTTATATCCATCCATGAAGTAGAACACACCGTGTCCGCTGGTGGCATCCACTAACATGTCGATGTTAGGTAGAGGAAAATAATCTTTGGGGCAGCATCTGTTCAAAGTCTCTGAAATCCACGCAGCACCTGATCTGTCCATTTTTATTTTTTACCGGAACCACATTAGCCAACCAGGTTGGATGATGAATGGGTTTGATGAAGCCAGCAGCTAGCGACTTATGAATCTCAGTGTTGATTTTCTCTTCTACCTCGTGTCTGAACTGCCTTAGAGACTGTTTAACCGGCTTGGATCCAGGTATGACATGTAGATGATGGGTGACCAATTTTTCATCAAAATCGGGAATTTCTTCATACGTCCAAGCGAATATGTCCTGATACTCTTTGAGAAGTTCCACGAGCTTCGTGCGTTCATCCGTACACAAGGTTGAGCTGATGGGGATAGGCATATGAGATTCCTCATTCCCGATGTTAACAATTTCGAGCTCATCAGTTGTGGAGCTGGTGCCATCTTGCAGCTGTCGTGGAGCATCTAGCACTTCTTCTCGTGGTTCGTTGCTGTTGTAGCATTCCATTGGGCGGAGAGACTGGGTAACAGTCTCCCCTACTAATTGCTAACAGCGGCGTCGGTACACAGTTTTTCCTTTCTGATCACGGCTCGCCACAAAATTTTGTTCCCTCTTAGTATGAACGTGGGTCGCTGCTTCACCGGAAGAACGCATTGTCAGCAAAGATGCATCGTGGGGATTAGCCCTTAATGATGCAAGTCGGTCCTCCTCCTGGATTGACGCCCACGTGAGGAGTGGGATGCAATGAACTTTGTCTGATTCTTCCCGCGGAGCTTCCCCTGGTTCAAACAATTCCACTCCATATATCGGTGCGTAAGGAGACAACGATGCAGGAATACGAACGACTTCTTTATTCAGCATAGTCTTCAGGCACTGATGATACGTCGAAGGGACAATCCTATTGTCATGAATCCACGGTCTCTCCAGTATCATATGGTAGTCCGGCTCCTTTTCTATGACTTCGAACTTCACTTTTGACTGGACGGGCCCTACAGATAAATTTAGATTGACATAATCGTACGTGTTGGTTTGGTTTCCTTCAAAGTCTGTCATCGTGGTAGGCTGTCCCACGATCTTGCTTGGGAGAACCTTGGTTGTCCTGAGTGTCTTGAGAGTAATCACATTCGAAGACTCTCCCGTGTCGATGAGGGCCCTCCTGAACTCTGAATCCTTGATGCGTGCAGTAACGTGTAGGTCCCGGTTGTGACCTTCTTCCGCCATCATGTCGTCTTCTGTAAATGTAACATTATTCACAGACATCTCTGGTGTTTTTGAGGCTTCTGGACGCAAAGGAGTCAAATGCACGTCCAGGGCGATCTGGTTGATTGCAGCAAACGTCTCCGCCCGCTGATTCTTCGAGAGGTGTAAAAGTTTGCATAAACTTTCCACTAGAGAAGTCGCATCCTGATCCACCGGCCTCTGGTTCATAGTGAAAATATTGACTTGAGGAGGATCATTGCGAGGATAAGTCCCCAGTGTAGAAATCTCCGTGACAGGAGAACCGCTCATACCTGATGTCATCCTGACGAGGATATCGAGTATGCCGTTTATTGTTTCTTTGATCAGGTCCATGTTCTTCGTGTGAATCTCCTACAGCCATGCTAACTTGATCAATGTTGGGATTCTTCTGGTTACACCATCGGATACACCGTTGGTAAGAGGGGTATCTTCATTGGAGGAGCTTCGACCGTGATTTGAAATTGTTGGGGAAGTCCTAAGACCAACCATTTTAAAATCAACCAAATGGGAATGGGTATTGAAGAAATTGACTTCACAACCAAGAGATTAATCTCCCACTGTGGTCGCCAATTATTTATAGGTGAAAACTGTTTCTACTGGTTTTGGTAAATTTGGGTGTGTGTAGATGAGAAATTAGTCTAAACCCTAAACAAATGCACTGCACGTGAGTTCTTTTATTCGAGAGATCAATCTATACAATTTTGGCCTAAACCAAGAAATGGCCGTTCCAGACTTGCTTCGGTCACAAAGTGAAGGAGATGTGGTTGATCTTAGGGAAGGAAGCGAAGAAGGTGTTGAGATTGTGAAGGTGTTGGCTGTTTATGACTTGTATCAGAACGTCGAACTGGCTTGCACAATGTAAGCTATCAGTTCTGGGTGTTTTCTGGATACTTTGAGAACACTTGGTTTTTCTGTGTTTGTGTGTTTTCGTGTTGTTTGGAAATAAGCGAAGGACCTATTTATACAAGTCATTGAGCGCAAACCCTCATCTCGTAGGAAGTGGAGGAAGTCGAGTGATGGAGTAGTGGGGTCGTGTAGGTGATTGCACGATCACGTATTAGCCCACTTCCCTCATCATCTTAACCATCCATGCCTCCTGACACGATCTTATATATGGGCGCGTTGCACGACGCACGCTGTAAACCGCCAGACCAATACCCCAGTAAGTATCCCCCAGTTTGTGACATGCTTGATGTCTCGAATGAGTGGATCGTGGGACCCACAGGAAGTAGCATATGGTGCTAGGTTAAATAACTGAGTTATTTAGGAAATCGATATTCATGAAATATCGTGTATACTTTATGCATGTAATGTGTCGAATACAATAAATATGCATGAAGCATCGCTATTTTAAAGCTTAACGGAGTAAGTCGCGGATTAAGCGTCTTAAAATAGTTGCACGCCCAACCATCTTCGAGTGATCTTTTGGAGGCCGCATGGGCGGGCCATCCCTTGGCCGATCATTCCTTGTGGTAGAGTGACGTACGGTGATCTCCAAGGTACCTCATTGGCCGTTTAACTCTTAGCCTAGGCTGTCCTACCAAGCTGGCAAAGTTGGACGGACGAAATGATATGCGGCACATGTTTGCGACCGTTGATGGATTTTAGGGTTTTAAAGAGGTGCGCAAGCATCACTCTTTAGCTTGACCGAAATCAAGAATGGGCAAAGATTTTGGTGGGACCGACCGGGCATGCGTGTAGACGGCTTTCCGGTGTACAATTCCATGCCACTCTGTCTCGCGGAGGTGCGATCTAGGTCACTCAATTTTTCTGGCAAAGTTGACTGGTCGTGATCGATTTGCGACAGAAATCCTTTGCCGCAAAGGATTTTAGGGGGACACGGCATGTCATCTTTGGGCGCGCGTTCGAGGCGCCTGGCCATGGTCCACCTTGGACGACCGGTTACATGCGCAGGTGGGTCCACCGTGATCATGTTGATGCTCTCTGGACCTCCTTAGTATATATCTATACCCTCCATCCGAGCTGGCGAAGATGGATGGTCATGATCAAACTGTGACATATATGTATGCCGCAAACCCTAATTAGGGTTTTGGATCAGTCACGCGTGCACAACTTTGGCCAAACGGTTTGGCAGGCTATGCTCCTCCTTTGGGGACACCGACTGTGTGGGGACCATGTAGGGCCAACGGTGAACTTATGTGTTCTTACCTGATGGTCCTAGGCGTGATCTAAGCCATCCAAATATGCTGGCGAAGTTGGATGGTTGTGATCGATTTAAGACGCTAGTGGGATTTCCGCAACCCTTTAAGCATCACGTCAGCCATACTTCGAGCAAGCGTTCATTGCTCTAGTGCTAGGTCGTGAGAAAACCAATCAGGTGGGTGAGGAGTGGGCACGCTAATGTGTGCATTAGCACTTCACTGATCAACCGTGGGATGATTTAATCCGTCCAACCAGGCTGGTGAATTTGGACGGTCATGATGATTTTAAGGATGCTTTGAGCGGTCTTGCTCGTTTGAGCCTTCCCCAAAGAAACGCGGCCATCCCTCTTTGGGGCCGGCGTTTGACATGTGTTAGGGATATAGCGTGGTGTTCGACCGGCTAGGGCATAGGCGGGGCCTGCCGGTGAATATCACGGTGATTGCCTGCTCCTGTTAGGGTTTGTCTAGGCTAGTTAAATTATGCGGCCAACTTGTGTGGCCGTGATCGTTTCTGAGACTGATATGGACAGTCCAGATTTTGCTTAAGGAAATTAAATACGTTCGATCGAGCTGAGAGTGCATCGATTCGAAATTCTCTTTTATCAGAGAGTGATGTAGCATGTACGGGTATTTCGTACATGTCTCAAAATTGGCACTTGGAGATTCATGTTACTCTGGTGAGAGTGAAGACTCAGTCGTCATGTCATGCTAACAATGAAAGTTCGGCGAGGAACAACACAGGAAATACTAGGCAAATCATACATTAATTAATAATGCTAAAATTTACAGAATATTTGGGATTGTTGCTACATGCACCATTCTGGGTGAATTCCGTGTATTTATTGAATTGCTTCTAATAAATAAAGTGAGGAGGTACTTATCACTTATCAAATGGCTTTATCCTTTGTAGGATGTCAGCGCATTAAATTTGGTTTTACAATTTTAGCCCTGAACTAAAATCCACCATCAACACCTGTGTATAATTTTGTTATTGATCGTTATGTGATTGGAATAGTACCTTGACGACTAAGTTTTGGTCATCAATATGGGATATAATAGACAATGCCGATTAATTATTGTCGTTATATTGTTTTTCCCTAAAGCGGCGACTTAGTTCTGGTCAGTCACCTTAGCATTATTGTCGTCCCTGACGAATAAGTTTAGTTCTCACCTTGTTTAAATGTAGGCCTAACCGACTAATCGCAATGTATTTCTTCAGTTCCCGTGACAAGATGACATTTTGTAAAAACTTGTCATTTTATAAGTGCAAGATGGTGCCAGGCACGCGCATGTTAGTACGTAGTGCCACCTAAAACGAGTCCATTCAGTTTTGGAAAAAGAATGACAATTGGCAAGAGAAATTAAACCTTAGGCCTAGATGCTCAGGCAGGTGCATACATAGGTGTAATTTTTCTTTGTCATCGCTCTCCCACTTTAGGTGTACGGGGAAGTGATGAGAAATTAATTATTGTTCTACCTTGCTCACAGATTCTTTCTCTTCACTCTTTTTTGACTTGTTTTTTCGTTTCTTAGAAGACCCAATCAGCGAGAAAGGTAAAATAGTAATTAATTTATCGCCACTTCGCAGTGCACCTAAAGTGGGAGAGAGATGAAAAAGAAGAATTGCACCTACGCACACTACCTGCCTGAGCATCTATTGAGTTTTACTTTTTTTGTTGGGTATAAATCAAAGTCGGCGTGGTTCAACACTGTAAATCTTGCTGACTAACCCAGGGTCGTCATTTTGCTGTTTTGGAAATATAACGACTGTAGTAAAAAGATAATACAATGTCCAAGATCGTTATTTTCTAGATTACAACCATGACGACTATAACTTAACCGACAACTTCAAAAATTAATACCTTGTCGACTATTCAAGCATTTGTAATACCTTTATTTGTATGTCAAAGCTCTTATAGTCGGAATTATGGTTTATTATCAACATGCCGACTATAGTTGGACGTTATTTTCCTGTTTTGTCGATCTTGCCGAATTTTTATACTTTCAGTTCTGAAAGTGTTGATTTCTTCTGTAACTTTTAGAATGAAATCATTAAAAAGATTTGCAATCCTCTTTTTAAAAGTGGTTTGTTAGTGTGGTTTCATTTCCTTTACAAACAAAATCTCAAAGCAATTTTTTTTCTCAAAAATCTTCTCACATAATCTATAAGTTCAATCCAACTAAAACATAATTTCATAACTTTTTAATTCAACTAACTGATCTAACTAAATTAATTAAGTTAATTTAATTTATTAGTGCTAATTAAACAAGAACAAATTAGCCATTTTTAAAAATATATATGGCTAAGCAGTTTTAGGTCTTACTTCTAAAAGATCCTATTTTGTTTTATTAGGTATATCCCAATTAATCAGGATATACCCCAATCCGACTAGTTTTAAAAAACGAAAAGAAAAAAGAGTTTCACGGAAGAAAGGAAAAACTACAGATAGCATGAAAAACAATTAACTAGTCTTAGCAAAAAAACAAGAAATTTGTCCCTTTCCCTCTTTCTTGAACGTTTTCTCAAGTGAAAGAAATATTTTTCCGGCGAGATAGAAAAACAATTAGGATCCACATGGATGCCTGGTAGTCTTTGGTTTTGTTTCTTTCAACATTTAGTTTCTTTTAGGTATTTAGGTGGTTTTGTTCATGACATTCTGACATGTAATCTGCCCGTTAATGGTGCCTATATTTGGGTCAATATGATTATTGTTCTTTTGTTCCTTCAAGGATAATTCTTCTCTAGGTTACAAGAGATTTATCGTCGTTGAATGAAGCTTATCTTTCTCTTGAAGACAAATTGTATAGCAAAATAGGCAAAAATCTTTTTTTTTTCTTCTGATTTATCTTTTATTTGCACACTTGAAGAATTCCAAGTTCAACGTGATAAAAATATGAATGGTCAAGCTTCAAGTTACTCGATGAGAGCAAAACCTATAATACAAGATCTGAAGATCAAAGTTTTTGTTTCAAACAACTTCATGTATCTGTTAGAGCATCAGCTCGGTCAAACTCACAAGTATTGGTATATCAAGCCTGTTGTCATTTTTAGTTGATCAAAACTATATCTTGATTTATAATCTACTAAAATCAGTCTGGGACTTGGAATAAAGCATGGTAGTTGAGTTTCAGAATTCACCAATCGACCATGAAGATTGAAGATCGACAACATCAACGGAAACTTTGTTAACAAAGGTATGTGAAGACTGACTATCCTATTTACTCATATTATCTAAAATTCTATCTACTAAGACATGTTGTATGTTTCTAGTACTATAATGAACATTGCAAAAAAGAAATTCAAGCAATAGAGATCTTCTTGTTGGAATCCATTTATATAACATTTCGGGTACTGTTTATGGGTGAAAACTGTTTCTACTGGTTTTGGTAAATTTGGGTGTGTGTGGATGAGAAACGAGTCTAAACCCTAAACAAATGCACTGCACGAGAGTGCTTTTGATTCGAGAGATCAATCTATACAATTCTGGCCTAAACCAAGAAATGGTCGTTCCAGACTTGCTTCGGTCACAAAGTGAAGGAGATGGGGTTGATCTTAGGGAGGGAAGCGAAGAAGGTGTTGAGATTGTGAAAGTGTTGGTTGTTTATGACTTGTATCAGAATGATGAACTGGCTTGCACAATGTAAGCTATCAGTTCTGGGTGTTTTCTGAATACTATGACAACACTTGGTTTTTCTCCGTCTGTCTGTTTTCGTGTTGTTTGGAAATAGGCGAAGGACCTATTTATACAAGTCATTGAGCGCAAACCCTCATCTCGTAGGAAGTGGAGGAAGTTGAGTGATGGAGTAGTGGGGTCGTGTAGGTGATTGCACGATCACGTCTTAGCCCACTTCCCTCATCATCTTAACCGTCCATGACTCCTGACACGTTCTTATATATGGGCGCATTGCACACCGCACGCTGTAAACCTCCAGACCAATACCTCAGTAAGTATCCCCCAGTTTGTGACATGCTTGATTTCTCGAATGAGTGGATCGTGGGACCCAAAGGAAGTAGCATACGGTGCTAGGATAAATAACTGAGTTATTTAGGAAATCAATATTCATGAAATATCGTGTATACTTTATACATGTAATGCATCAAATACAATCAACATGTATGAAGCATCGCTGTTTTAAAGCTTAACGGAGTAAGTCGCGGATTAAGCGTCTTAAAATAGCTGCACGCCCAACCATCTTCGAGTGATCGTTTGGAGGCCGCATGGGCGGTCCATCCCTTGGACGATCACTCCTTGTGGTAGAGTGACGGACGGTGATCACCAAGGTGCCTCATTGGCCGTTTAACTCTTAGCCTAGGATGTCCGATCAAGCTGGCAAAGTTGGACGGATGAGATGATCTACGACACATGTCTGTGACCGTTTTGATGGATTTTAGGGTTTTAAAGAGGTGCGCAAGAATCACTCTTTAGCTTGACCGAAATCAAGCATGGACAATGTTCTTGGTAGGATCGACCAGGCATGCATGTAGACGAATTCCGGTGTACAAGTCCATGCCACTCTGTCTCGCGGAGGTGGATCTAGGCCAATCAAGTTGTCTGGCAAAGGTGAGTGGTCGTGATCGATTTGTGACAGAAATCCTTTGACGCAAAAGATTTTAGGGGGCCACGTCATGCCATTTTTAGGCGCGCGTTTCGAGGCGCCTGGCCATGGTCCACCTTGGCCGACCGATTACATGTGCAGGTGGGTCCACGGTGATCATGTTGATGTTCTCTGGACCTCCTTAGTCTATATCTATACCCTCCATCCGAGCTGGCGAAGATGGATGGTCATGATCAAACTGCGACATATATGTAATGCCGCAAACCCTAATTAGGGTTTTGGATCAGTCACGCGTGCGCAACTTTGGCCAAACGGTTTGGCAGGCTATGCTCCTCCTTTGGGGAGACCGACCGTGTGGGGACCATGTTGGGCCAACGGTGAACTTATGTGTTCTTACCCGATGGTCCTAGGCGTGATCTAAGCCATCCAAATATGCTGGCGAAGTTGGATGGTTGTGATCGATTTAAGACGCTAGTGGGATTTCCGCAACCCTTTAAGCATCACGTCAGCCACACTTCGAACAAGCGTTCATTTCTCTAGGGTTAGGTCATGAGAAAACCGATCAGGCGGGTGAGGAGTGGGCCCGCTAATGTGTGCATTAGCATTTCACTGATCAACCGTGGATTGATCTAATCCGTCCAACCAGGCTGGTGAATTTGGACGGTCATGATGATTTTAAGACTGCTTTGAGCGGTCTTGCTCGTTTGAGCCTTCCCCAAAGCAACGCGGCCATCCCTCTTTGGGGTCAGCGTTTGACAGGCATTAGGGGTATATCGTGGTGTTCGACCGACTAGGGCATAGGCGGGCCGGCCGGTGAATATCACGGTGATTGCCTACTCCTGTTAGGGTTCGTCTAGGCTAGTTAAATTATGCGGCCAACATGCACGACCGTGATCGTTTTTGAGATTTATATGGACAGTCCAGATTTTCCTTAAGGAAATTAAATACGTTCGATCGAGCTGAGAGTGCATCGATTCGAAATTCTTTTTTTTTTCAGAGAGTGATGTAGCCTGTACGGGCATTTCGTACATGTCTCAAAATTGGCACTTGGAGATTCATGTTACTCTGCTGAGAGTGAACACTCAGTCGTCATGTCTTGCAAACAATGAGAGTTCGGCGAGGAACAACACATGAAATACTAGGAAGATCATGCATTAATTAATAATGCTAAAATTCACAGAATATTTGGGATTGTTGTTACATGCACCATTCTGGGTGAATTCCGTGTATTTATTGAATTGCTTCTAATAAATAAAGTGAGGAGGTACTCATCACTTATGAAACGGATTTACCCTTTGCAGGATGTCAGTGCATTAAATTTGGTTTTACAATTTTAGCCTTGAACTAAAATCCACCATCAATAGGTACATACTAGGTTATTACTTGGATATTGATTTGTGAGATCGTCCAAGTTAAACTTGTCTTCATATCAGGTATCAGATCCTTGGTTGATTTGTGCTACTGATTGTAACAGATTTATCCATACAGGTTTCCAAATTAAAATTTGGTATATTTGGCACCCCATCTTTTTCAAGCCTATTTTTTTGCGGTGCTAAGAAGACAAATACTAAACCAAAATAAGCAGTTTACTTGAAAGCTTCTGAAAAGAATTTCTGGAGGAAATGTTGTATATGAGCTTCTTGATGTAATTCTGTTTCTTTTACTAATTATTTTATTTTTATTTTTATTTTTATTTTTTGTTCTTTTCTTCCGGAGTTCTAGCTTTACTCCCTCTCCTATTTTTTTCTTCTGTTACATATAAACTAGACGAGGAAAAAAATATATATCTATGAACTCGTGTTTATTTTCTCTCTCTAAATTTCTCTGATTTGTTTTCACCGTTTTCAAAAATTGAAAGATATGTTACCTTTAATAAATTGATTATAGGTACAGAGAATGGGGCAATATTGGGATTGTCAGAAGTTAAAGCTAATGGTTTCATACATGTGTGAATTTTCCAATTTTGGAACTTTGTACCTTCGGATATGATGCCTCAAAGAAGAAGACTAGAGTAGGGGTGTAAATATTATCCGAAAAAACTCAGCCTGCCCGTACCTGCCCAAGCCCGTCTGTATCTGAAATTGTCCAAAGCCTGTTATGGCCCGTTGCGGGCTACCCGGCCTGGCCTGGATTAATTTATTGGGCGGTCTCGGGCTTTGCGATTAATTATGATGTCCGGTCTGATACCCGGCCTGAAAGGCTTCTATGTGCTATTAATCATTTAATATCCTCTTAAAAAGACTTAAAAGTTACAATTTTATAATTGTCAATTTTGTGTCAAGAAAAATAAAATATATAATTGTTTTTACTTATAATTAACCTTTTCAAAACATTAATGGTAATATATTTTCTTATTAGAAAGTTTTATGTACTCTAATTAATTATTTATTATAGCCTAAAATTAAAAATTTATCAGTGTAATTTAAATATAAAATAATACTATCACTTTACTTACGATATGTGATGTTGGAAAGGAAAGGATATTGTATTTAATACCGTTCATTTGAAAATTTAAACTTAAAAAAAAAATCAAAATAGTGGCCTGTCCGGCCCGATCTGGCCTGCCCGTATAAAAAGCGAGTTTTGGGCGGTCTTTGGGTAGCAAATTATCTACTTGTACCCGACCTGTCCGGCCTGAATTTGTTTACGGGCTCATAAATATTAAGCCTGACCTGCCCGGCCTATCTTAGTTTTTAGGTCGGGCGGCCCGACCTGCCCGAATTTACACCCCTAGACTAGAGAATAAGAACCGCAAAGAAACTGGGATCAGATGTCAATTCTTAAATTTATCTATCCTTTTTGAATCGCGGTTTGACAAACTCATTGGTCTAAGAACAAGGATAGTGAGGTGGAAAAATATATAAATTTGCCTATTTCCAACCCACAGTGGAAGGCTCAAATGTTCAAATGGGATGGACAAATTTACAAATCCGATTATTTACCAATTTCGTCCCATGTTAAACCAATCGATTCACCTTGAGACGATCGAATCTATTTTGGCCTATCCGCCATGTTTGAGACGATACCCAAAATTTTAAATTCCAACAATACTCTTTAGTTAGTTAAATACTCCCTCGGTTCACTTTAGATGAGTGTCGAGGGTTATTTTATCAGAAAATGGGTCATTTGTCCAAATATTTTTAAATCACGGGTCAAATGGACGGGTAAAAAATAGTAAAATAGTAAGGAAGAAACTGGTTTCATCCTAACTTAAATTTTAAAAATGCAAGAATGAAACTGGATACATCCTGTTTAAATTAAAAATAAGAAAAAATATTTGAAAATAGGCACGATGAAATTGGTTACATCCTGTCTATTTTTATATTTTTGGCTATTTAAACAGTATCAAAATCTAACTGTCCATTTCACCCGGGAATTGTTGATTTTGGTCTTTTTAACCAATTTTGTGTTATTTTTTTTGTTCCACATTACTTGATAGTTTTCATATTTTCTAATAAAACTACCAAAATTACCCTAACATTTTGTCTTGGAACAATTAATGTATGTAAACTTTTTTCAAGGGCATAGATGAAAATTTTTCACATCTCTCTTCATTTCTTAATCTGCGTGAAAACTCAAAACTATAATCTAAAGTGAAGTGAAGAGAGTATTTTTTTTTGTTGTATTTTATTTATATAATATGATCCCACCAGATACGAGATATATTTAATTAAACTGGGTCCACCAGTTAAATTTATTTGTTTTCACTTTGGGAAAACCGATTTGGATGACAAATGTGCAAATTTTGAGCACCCCCACTTGCTCTGTAATACGAGAGGCAGCCTGACGAACTCGCTAGTCCAAGATGAGTAAACGAGTGAGTGATCCGAGACAAACAAAATTTTAGTTTTGGTTGTGTAAGAGCAAGTCCAGTGAGGAACCTCAAATATGCAATATGCTGTGCTAGGTGGATGGACAAACTGATTTTCGTGCAATGGGAAAAATGTTTTTCGAGACAGCTTGAGCCGACCGTAGCAGATTGGGATGGGCGTCCCATCCTAGAACGAATCTCGATTCAAATAATGTCGAGTCTTGTCCCATGTTGGGATGTCCGTCCAATTCTACTACGACAACGACTAATTGTTTAATCCCCCCCCAACCGCTATATTCCCTTCCAATTATATAAACACACTAAATCTACCAATTTTAAACATACTTAACTACTAACCATTTTCTATTTTCACAAAAAATCTTCAAATTTCTTAAATACATATCTTGTTTTCATTCATTATCGATCCTAATTTGGAATATGAGGAAGCACAATTATTAGCGGAAGTATCACTACACCAAATTGAGTAATTTGTAACACTGAATTATCACACTAATTAGTGTGACAATAGTTGTTACACATATAGGTGTCACACCTCTGATAAGTGTAACAATAAATCGTAATTGTAGTTAATTTATGTATTTTTTTAATTTATCTCATCAAAAAGTGTAACAAATAATCCTCTCATATATTAAATATTAAAATTGTGAAGTAAATAAAATTTACAAAACATTATATCTTCGATTCTCCTTTTTAACATTTGAAATCAGTTTTTATTTCCGCCTCTATTTGCCCCCAAAATTTTCAGTTCCCGCTCCTCTGCGTAATTTTTTTTTTAATTCCCTCTAATATCTTACCAAAATTCTGAATGAATTGAAACCAAATCTCTTTATTCCCCTAAATCTACTCATCTATATTCTCGAAGAAATCGATTTTTCTTTCCAGGTCTCTCTATCTTAACGACGGAAACCAAATTTCTTTCGTTTAATCGTTTTAATAGGTTATTTTTCTTTTTCTTAATCTTTCCTGGTTCTGTTGAAGTAGTTGATGGTTCTTTCTTGTTTGATTTCGAGATTTGATTTGGTGTTAGGGTTTTCCTTGTCGAAATCCTGAATTTTCTCCTTATTAATCCTAATCCGAAGTATAAAACACAAGTATGGAAGAAGAGAATACTGTTGACATACTCAACATCAATTATTTCGAAGTATAACCAAAAGGTTTGTCTTTTTGGTGAAAGTTCTTTTCTTCTTTTATATCTTTGGATAAGTGAAAGATTAAATTTGAGTATTATATAATTTAAGGGTCTATTTTTTCTATCGTTGGTTTCTTCTATTATTTGATGAAACACAACAGGTCTGTTCTATTGAGCTTGAAGGTAATTTGTCCGTCACAAAATTTGTCCCAGGAAATTTTTCTGAATTCTCAATTTCACAAAATTAAGAATAATTTTGAGATAATCAAACGAATTGTTCACCAATCCAATTGAATACACTCAAACGAATAAATTGGTAGTTCAGAGTTCTTCAAAATTTCCATTACATCGATCAGAATCCATTGATTTCTTCATCATATCTATAGAAAAAAGCAGAGAAATTTCATAAGGTAATGTTCTTCACATCTCTATACTTCCATCTTTCTCCACTTATATCAAATTTCGAATATCAGGCTAACCCAAAAAGCACAGCTCTTGCTTTGATCTCCCTCTACTCATTCTTCGTGATATCAGGATTATCCTTTTTCAGATTTTCTCCATTATTACTTTGATCGTCACTGCCAAAGGATAAGTAAACAGTATTTCTCTATTGTTGTTTGATAAAATGTCTCAATGAACTAATTGTCATGTGCCTTAAATTTGATTTTCGTTTTGCGTTTTAAAAAGGTTTTGATCAATTAGTTACGTTTATTTAAGGTTGATAAATCTCCTCTAGTCCTTTTTTTTTCATGTTCACTGATTCACTGCTATGGATCAGATACTTTTAAGGAGATTATTACAATTCTTATACCCATTGCATTGATGCTGATGCTTGATGGGAATGGTGAAGATACATTATTGGCCGATTGTGAAGTTAATCTGAAGAACCTCAATTTGCTGGGAATGGAGTTGATGTTTTAGTTCACGACTCTACTACTGCTAAACAACTTCTGGTATTCGTATTAATCTTTAAATTTGTTATTTCATTTATAGAGTTACAAGGAACCATCATATGTCTTTTGCATCAGGTAATGTATTTTGACTTTACAGTTGAATAAAAAAGTGGTATTTTCTGTTATGTACTACTAAACTATGCATCATATTAAACTTCGTTTTAGTTACCCAATCTGGAAGTAACTTTTGTTGTTTTCAATTGTCGATGGGCGATTCATTGGCCTTGGAGTTTACTAACTATTTTCTTGTGATGAAAACTGAAGGGGTAAATTTACATTTTGTTTGCAGTCTGAAGTCACTGCTCTAAAGATCTACACACACGGCAGGAGAAAATGGTGTTGTAGAAAATGGTTGTTCAGTCCCTGAAGCTGCTGCTTCAAGGGTGGAAGCTTTTTCAAGACTCTTAACTTCTTCCAATTTTTATTAGACTACAAAGGTTCCCTCCGATTACAACCAATTTTGTTTCTATTCTTGTTTGTTGCTGCTTACAAATCAGATTCATGACATTACATTCACAGATTCAAGACAGTTCAGGGTCTTTCCGTTGGGATCCTTTTTTTGCGCTGCAGAAATCTGACACCTTCTTAACCACGCTTTTGCTGCTGTCATGTCGTTGGTTGATCTAGCGGAAGGAAATCTCGATAACATTATCGCACATCTTCTGTGGTTCGTATGCTAGCGGGATGTGTTGGACTTCTTTGGTTTGAGACCTGGGGAACATGGGCATTGTTGGGAATGAGGCTTGACATGATTTATCAGGAGGTATTATATACCCGTAAAACCTTACATGTATAAACAGTGGTATGATAAATGTGCAAGAAATTTATAGGTGACTTGGGTTTCGCACAATTTTATGAGCAGTGCCAAGCAGAAAATGGAGTGCATACCATGTAAGAGTTTGATGGAATTGTCTAGCATTTGTTTCTTCGTCGGCCTCCCACTGCTGCAGCAGTCATCTAGTTATGTTTACTTGTGAATTTCTGATTTTTCTTTTGTTTGTTTCCCTTTTTGATAAGGGGATGGGACAGAGATAACAATCGTTGTTGTGCAACATCATTTCCTTCAATTGGCTTGAGCTGCGAATGTTTTCAAGGTTTAACAAAACTGAACTTTTGTGTTTCTGTTGTTGGTTCCTTTTCACTATGTGGTTCGCTTTTGATAAATTAGTTCATCACTCTAACAATGCTTACTGAGGATAATGTTCCATGAAAATATTTTGAATTCTAACTAATTTCAATTCAAACTGTTATGAGAAGTTGGGAACAGGGCTGAGCATATCTTATTAAAAATTAATCCATTCTTGATGGCTACATTTCCCCTTCTGTCATGTGGATATTTTTGTAGTTCATATCAAGAGGTATATCTAATTACATTCCTCATATCTTCTCCATTCCTCACAAAAGTATACCTATTGCTAGACAAGATTTTATGTGGTTCTGTACAAGTCCTAATAAAAGAAGTTGCATTTACAAGCCCTTGTTGATTTTATATGGTTGTGTACAAGTCCTCAGATAAAAAAGTTACCTGTACAAGTTAGCAGCAGCAAAGGCGTTGTAACAAATCCATTTGTGCGTTTATATTTTCCTTCTTTTCAAATTTGCAGTTTTGAGTTGTTGCTTTGCTTTATCTTTTACTATGATCTCACAAGTCTTATATTAATACTAAATTAATTGAGGACATTATGAAAATCATAAAGAGGACACACTCGATCAGTAAAGCTGGATAAAATTCTTGTAAAAATGGGTATATACACATTCACCAGCTAGTCTTTTGTTTTTTCACTCATAATCAGTGTACTCGTACTATGTTAATGATCCCTATATGTTTAAATGGTACAAAAAAAATATTAAAAGAATCTAGTTCCTAGGCCTCTTGCAGTTAGCGCTGATTGGTGGTGCTGCTAGTTGTTAGAATTTTTATTAGGAATGAAAAAACAAGATCCAGCAAAGAACTGAATATTTGTTTGAATGAAGTGCTATTGTAGAAGCGAAGTTTCTAACTATTTAAACAGACTAAACCACCCTTGGAACAATTTCTAGATCTAAATCACTTTCTAAATGCTGTCTCAGGTAATGGAACATGTTGCTGGAGTTCTTGCAGGCTTGTTAAAAGGTGGGGATGAGTAACTGGTCAGTGAATTCCGTAGTAAAGCATTTTCGGAAGCCTTCACTATTTCAAAAGAAGGAAAGGAAGAGGTTTGGTTTCCTATCACCATCCATAATCCACATCTTCTCTTTGTTTCCGTACACTCACACTAAAAATAATAACACGTGATTGCAGTTTATATTGCATTTCTAGTTATATATCATAGTTGCGTTCAAAACCTTATGCATTAACCACTTAGATATATTAATGATTTTATCAATGCAGTAGATTGTTTACATATTGATGCTAAGGTTGAACATTGAATTTTCAGAGTCTCAAGTTCAAAACAGTGACATGAAAAGTCCCCCTTTGCCAGCGTTAAGCGGTGCTAACTACCATGTTAACCAGTGTCTCCATTATCATTCCCATTTTCATTTTTATTTTGAATTATAGTATCGATCAATTTCTGAGCTTTACCTATGTCTAGATTTTTTATGTCCTTTTACTTTGTATGCTCTGTGCAGGAAGACCTTCGTTAGCATCTGCAGATGTAGACCCCTCTGCTGCACCACATCCTAAATAGTATATGGAACCGTTAGTGATTCGCATTGCTGGGCTGTAAAAGAATGCAAGGAAAGGATATAGTCGTGTGGTTAGGTATATGCACCGATGGACCAGTTCACTATTAAGACAATTGTAATTAAGTTAATTGTCATGGAGTGATGGTCTAAACGGTGTTGTGATGGTATGATATTGTAAATTATAGTGCAAATGCAATCTTCGTTTCCGTTGGTTTTCAGCAACTCTTATACTTGTAGCTTATACACTTTTTCGACTTGTATCCACTTTCAATGAATACAATGGTTTTTGTGATACTTTCATGTGATTGTTTGAGTGAGGGAGCGCAGGCATCTCGGATTAGGGAGGGGGGGGGGGGGGATCCAGATTTTTTTTTCTTCTAATTTTATCCTAACTTTTTTACACTAATATGTGTGAAACCTTGGTAACACAATTTAGTGTGACTTTAATTAATTTATGTCACACTTATAAGTGTGATCATTAATGTGTGACAAAAGAAAAACACCATATTTATTACACTTATATTGTGACAATAAATAAGAAGTCACACTTATTTGTGTAACAAAATGTCTGTTTTGGTGTAGTGTATTTTTGCAACAACAACAAGGGTTTATGAAGCAGCTGGATCAAATGAATGCAGATTCAGACGATGAGAGAACGATCACCAATATCATGCTAAAATTATACATGGGGAAAGTTTCGGCATTGAGAAGAAGATATACGTGGAGAATTCGATAGGAAGGTCACGAATAAATGATACGTTATTATTTTACTAATAAAAGCGTGTTCTTTGACCAAATTTTCAACATCGCTACACTTTCCACAACATTTGTTTATGCGGGTTACTGGAGAGCTTTGTTGAGTAAACCCTCAATTCAATTATCAATTTTATGCACTAAATATACATGGACATAGTCCTGAACAAAAAGTCATTGCATTTCTAAGGATTCTAATTTACGGTGTACCTGCAAATACCTGTTATGAGTACATTCATATGGCCAAAACAATAGCATACCAAAATCTCAAAATGTTTTGGGAAACTGTGGCCAACTATTTTGGTCCACGTTTTTTACGAAACCAACGCAAGATGATGTCGGCCGACTACTAGCTCAAAATAAGAAAAAAGGCTTTCCCGGATTGCTAGGTAGCCTTGCATGCACTTGATGTAGCATGGATGTTCGTATGCTTGGAAAGGTCAGTATAAGGGACATCACATAAAACCAATTGTGATTCTGGAAGTGGTAGCTTCTTATGATTTTTGGATATGACATGTTTTTTTGGGCCTCCGGGGTTGCAATAACGACATCAATATCTTGCATAAATCACCATTGTTCGAAAAATTGAAGTACGGAAATGCTCCAGCTGCTCATTTCACCATCAACCACAATAACTATAACATGTGATATTTTCGAGCGGGAGAAACTTATCCAGCTTGATCTACTTTAGTTAAATCTTACGCCGAGGTACCCCAACAAGGGGGAACTTTTCCGTGCTCAAAAGTTACCTCAAAAAACAGATGGCGTATAGGAAGGATGTCAAATGAGCATTGGAATGTAGAAGAGGAAGTTACGTATAATTTGTGAACCATATAGTTCGTTTAAACCAATAGAAATCATAGGATTATGCTCACCTGTATTATTTTGCATGATATGTTAATCGAGAAAACTCGACGTGATGAAAGTTGGAAAAGTTATCCAGATAAACATGTGAGGAAAGAAGTTTAACCCACCTGGGTGTTTCTCGCAAGAGAGTATAAAATGGTAGAAGAGAATTTAAAATAGAGGTTTACATTTAAGACTAATGGAGGATATCACTGCATACTTGTGTGTTGATTTTGGAAGAAGAAACCCTCACATGATTTAGTTTCTTTCTTTTAATGAGGGTATAGTTTCTTTCTTTTAACGAGGGTTTAGTTTTCTTTCTTTCTTTAGTGAGGATTTAGTTATCTTACTTTTAATGAGGGTTTAGTTTTGTTTCTTTAAATGTAATGTGATTTGACACAAACTTCGAAATTGAAATTAAGGAAAAAATTGAAAAAGAACCAATATTAAAACTGAAACTCAAACAAATGATTAAATTGAATTTAAAACAAAAGATTACATCGAAATTAAATTAAAAACTTCATCAAGAATTTAAAACTAATTAAGCCAGTGTAATGGCACTATTGATATCCTCGTCTAAGGTGTCATCCTCATCAGAATCAACGTTAATTGCTGTTGGGAGTTGTTGTGCCTTTTGTGCTTGAATTTCATCAAATTCTTCTTGTGACTATTTCAATTGTGCCCGATTAATCTTTGTCGTGTCCATTCCCATTATTCCTCTCATGGGTGTATTAAAAATATTCTTTCCAACTGCCTTACAACCTTTCTTCATTTCTGAAGTCATTTTTATACCCTCAACTATTTTAACAATATCAATGTTTTCTTATTTTTCAAAAAAAAACTTGAAGTTGAAATTCCGAAGCTGGTGATTTTGCAGCATCTTGAGTTTCCTTTATGTTTTTTTTTTTTTGCTTTTCTCACACCCGCTCCATCCCATCTACCAACATTTTCATTAACATTCAGACTAGAAATGCCATATACTGATCCACCAGTGTTGAGGTGGGCGTTTGAGTTTGTTACTGATGAAGAATAAGGAGAACATTTGGATTGAGTACCATGTTGGGATCCACCGGTCTCATAGGGGAATTCTTTTGATACTTGGTGTCCATCCAACAGATGTGGAAGCATGCTTCGTGCTTGGAACTCGAACTTCTTATTCTTTGCCATTCCTCTCATTTTCCGTTGCTGCAGCTTTAACAATAAATAAATCAGCTATTACAACAAATTGATAAAAGATATAAAAATCAATTAAACAATTTGAAAAACAACTTACCACATCGACATCAGTATCACCGCTTCCTCTTTGTCGGTTCATTTGCATCACCAAAGCTACCCAATTGTTCAGGTCTTTGCTAACTGTACCAAAGCCACTTGACAATTCAGAAGCGTCACGACCCAGTTTCTTGACAAAATTGCGTAAAAAATTTCCCCAAAGCATATGATGTAGCTGCTGAATACCATTGATTGGATCAAGCATAAATGCCAAGTAACCTTTGCAAATAGCTTTATCTTCATGCAGACTATATTTTGCACTGCAAACTTTTAGTGATGAAGTATTTTGTGTTTTTGATTGGTTTGCCATTTTTTTGAGAGTTTTCTTCTACAAATAATGAGATTTAGGAGTTTGAACTGTTCTTTTTTCTTGAAATTATGGGTATAGAAGGTGGAGAAGGTATGATTTTGGAGTTGAAATTGGTTCGATTTATGGGGAGTGGAATTAGACTTGATGGATGAGGCTAGTTGTTGATGGCTCAGTGAAGGACGGTCGTCTGAATGTGAGACGAGGCTCATCTCTATTTAAGCCGCGCCTCGGCTCAACTAAGGACGCTCGTCTGAGATTGAGATGTTTGACCCGACCTGGGACGAGATGAACAAATCCTTTTATTTGAGTGTTTATCCATCCATTTTTTTTCTTTTGCCAATCCCACTGTAAGAGTAAATGAGCAAATCTATTGATCTGAGAGTCTCACTGGAGTTGCATTAACCTAAACCTTAACACTACTATTGGCTGGGCAGTAGACTCTACTCAGCTCCATTCCAGCACTATGAATTTTTATTCATTCTTGTGGCTCAGAGTTCTTATTTTCATTTTTCTCGTTCATTCTTGCAAAGCAGTTATATTAGCATTTGGAAATGTAATTTCGTCCGTCGCGACCAAAATAATGTAACAGATTCACTTGCTAAACATGCCCTAATGACAACTGCAAGATGAAACTTAGCTTATATAAAGACAACTCTCTTTATTGATGTTTATAAAATCTCTCAAAACTAAACACAAGTTCTAATCTTGCTCATATGATCAACCACAACTTTGGTGATCATATATATATATAGAACTATGAATTCCTTTTCCTAATCCTATTACCTTATTACATGTCTTTCCTTTTCTTAGAACTAGATGACTTCTAATTCCCTTAGAATTATATCAATTTCCTAATCTTGTCCTAACCAGCTTGTTAGCGATTTCTATGTTGAAGTTTAACCAACAGCCCCGTCTCTCTTTGTAGAATACTGGCAGGTTAATATGCAAATTTTGTTAGTAGTTGACAGTTTAACAATGGAATGATTTTTCATCAATTTAAGTTTTCTTTCGTATTAAGAAAAAATGAAAAGAATCGGCTTATTACAACATCCCTATCAATTATCATTGTAGTAGAAAACAAAAACAAGATGCATGTTGGATTCTCTAAAGAAACTTGAGGTGCACAATAACTTCAAGTCTTCAAGTACATTTGCTGTTCAAATTTTGAAATTTTGAATGAAGTAACGGGTACTGATGTTTCGGCTTTAGTTGCTGTCTGGGCGGGCTCCCCCGTAATTTTGATTTTGAACTCTCCAGCTCTTTTGAACTTTCCGGTTTTGTTAAATTACAACGAGTACCCCTTTTTGGACGAGTCGATTAATCTTCCTCTTACTTGACAATTTAAAAAAAAATGTCGTTTTCAAATATGTAAGGAAATTATAGTACGTATATGCCGACTGGTTTTCAAGAGTTTAAGACAGATAGATAGTACAGGTTTTGGACACGCTGAAGCAATATATCATATATAAACTCCCACAAGTTCTGGATGACAATTTGTAAATGATCACCACGGGGAAAAGAGCTAGGTTGTTGATGTGTTGATTTCTGTTTATAACTGCCAAACTCCACCTTATCAACTTAAACCAACCAACTTAATTCGTGCATGCAATAGAAAACTGTATTGGTATCCATGATCATCACTTTCTTGCCAAGTATTATTAAACATACTTCATGAGTAACTCCTGGTTTCACCTGTTTTTTCACCTCAACCAAATCCTCGCTACCACCTTTCTCTTTTACACTATAAAGACCCTTGACAGACCCTACACAACTCATCATCATTTCTCTGTTTCCACCTCTTTTTATCAACTAAAACATTACAAATATGTCTAATTTTAAATCCTTCTCAATGTTGTCCATTCTCATGATTCTCTTAAAACTTTCCTGTCTCAGTTTTTCGCAAGTCTCAACGGAACCTAAATTCTTTGGAGTCGTCTCTCCTGCTACTCCTACTCTCTCAGGATTTGTTACCACGAAAAACACTCAGTTCTTGCTCAATGGTGCACCTTTTCTGTTTAATGGGTTCAATTCTTATTGGATGATGCACATAGCGGCTAATCCAGACGAGCGTGATAAAGTTTCTGAAGTGTTTCATGATGCGTCCGCTGCTGGTCTCACTGTATGTCGTACATGGGCTTTCACTGATGGTGGCGATTTAGCTTTGCAGATATCTCCTGGTGTTTACGATGAACGTGTTTTTCAAGCACTGGATTTCGTAGTCGCGGAAGCTCAAAGACATGGAATTCGATTGATTTTGAGTCTTGTCAATAACTATAATGATTACGGAGGTAGAGCACAATATGCAGAGTGGGGTAAAAGTGCCGGAGTTGAGATTAAGAACGACGACGATTTTTACACCGATGCAACATTGAGGCAGTATTACAAGAACCATGTCATGGTAAACAAAATTAATTAATCATATGTTTCTTTTCTTATGGTAATTTAATTTATTCCGTCACATTTATTTTCCTACAATTATATTCATGCACTCATTTAGATAATCCCCATTTTAATGCAGAGAGTTCTATCACGGGTTAGCACCATCACTAAGACTGCATACAAGGATGATCCCACGATTATGGCGTGGGAACTCATAAACGAACCTCGTTGTGAATCCGACGACACTGGGAAAACTATTCAGGCATGGGTTCAAGAGATGGCAACATATGTAAAGTCTATTGATAACAAACATTTGCTTGAGATTGGAATGGAAGGGTTTTATGGAGATTCTATCCCAGAAAAGAAACAAATCAATCCTGGTTATCAAGTTGGAACTGATTTCATCTCCAACAATCTTGTGAGGGAAATTGATTTCGCTACCATTCATGCATACCCAGACATTTGGTAAGTTAATTTGATAATCTAATGTAATTGTTATTATTGTTAATATAAATCAAAGTTCTTAGTGTTTGTTTATCTTTTGTTTTGCAGGTTAGCTGGACAAACTGAGTACGAGCAGTTAGTATTCGCGCAAAGATGGATGGCAACCCATTGGATAGATTCGAAAACAATATTACGAAAGCCATTGGTGTTCAGCGAATTCGGAAAATCGAACAAAGATCAAGGATATACGATAAACGGAAGAAATTTGTTTCTGAACACAGTATACAGATCCATATACAACTTCGCGATAAATGGTGGTTCAGTCGGAGGAGGTTTAGTATGGCAAATCGTAGCAGCAGGGATGGAAACATATTATGATGGTTATGAAATCGTTTTGTCACAAAACCCATCAACTGCCGGAGTAATTGCCGGACAATCACTAAAAATGGCTGTACTTGGTCGTATGTTAAATGCACCACGTACTCCATACTTTGGTAGAGTACCGAGATCACATTATATTTTTGGGCATAAGAAAGCTCATACTCATCACCACCATCATAACCGCCACCTTAATCATAATCATCAGAACAACAGACATGGTGCTGTTGGTGGCGGGTCCGATCATAAATCAACAGTCGAGGCAAACAACTGGGCATTTCTACATCATCATCCACAACCAGCTTGGCCATCACATCATAGACAAATCAAGCCATCACTTCCTCGGGAGAAGAAGATGAAAGATTAATTAGATACAAAGAGTATGAAAGTTGAGATTAATGAAGGCCTAGTTAATTAATTTAATTAATTAGTCTCTTGTTTTTCATTTTATGTATCTTTATTTAATCAAATATATATATGTGTAAATGTTAAATTTAACAGTAATGAAATCATGTTGAGGACTTTAGAGATTTTGTGTTATTATTTCTTGGACCAAGTATGTCGAGTCGAGGGAAAAAAGGTATAGAATTAGAAGGTGATCAAGGTTTCTAAAGAACCCACTGGCCACTGATAGCAGTACAACTATGACTTTTAAATAATTAAGCAAAAGAAATTTCTACTTTATTGTACCAATAAATTCAAATAAAATGATCGAATTGCCCATGCAAAAGAAAAGAATAATACTTAGAACTAAGAAGGCTTATTACGACAACCTAGTCGACTGATCAAAAAAACAAACAAAACTAGTCGACTAGCTAGAAGTCAAGTCGACCAAAAATAGTACTAAAAGTCAAAACGGAAAATGGGTCATTTGTCCAAATATTTTTAAATCACGGTTCAAATGGACGGGTAAAAAATAACTTGGTGAAATGGCCAAAAAAAATAGTAAGGATGAAATCAGTTTCATCCTAGCTTAAATTTAAAAAATAGCAAGGATGAAACTGGATACATCCTGTTTAAATTAAAAATAAGAAAAAATATTTGAAAATAGGCACAATGAAATTGGTTACATTCTGCCTATTTTTATTTTTTTGGTCATTTAAACAGTATCAAAATCTAACTGTCCATTTCACCCAGAAATTGTTGATTTTGGTCTTTTAAACCAATTTTGTGAAGTCAAAATACTATCTTTCCCTCACCAATATACGGGTGTATAATATCTGTAGATGACATAGATATCCATGACTTTGGGAAAACTTTGGATAACAATGCTGGGTAACAAAGATGTAGGATGTTTGGGAAACACTTGGGACAAATAAAATCAAGGCTGTTATAATATGTTACAAAATTCCATAAAAATTACACAAAATTGGTTAAATAAAATACAACAAAAAAAATACTCTCTTCACTTCACTTTAGATGATAGTTTTGAGTTTTCACGCAGATTAAGAAATGAAGAGAGATGTGAAAAATTTTCATCTATGCCCTTGAAAAAAGTTTACATACATTAATTGTTCCAAGACAAAATGTTAGGGTAATTTTGGTAGTTTTATTAGAAAATATGAAAACTATGAAGTAATGTGAACAAAAAAAATAACACAAAATTGGTTAAAAAGACCAAAATCAACAATTCCTGGGTGAAATGGACAGTTAGATTTTGATACTGTTTAAATAGCCAAAAATATAAAAATAGGCAGGATGTAACCAATTTCATCGTGCCTATTTTCAAATATTTTTTCTTATTTTTAATTTAAACAGGATGTATCCAGTTTCATCCTTGCATTTTTAAAATTTAAGTTAGGATGAAACCAGTTTCTTCCTTACTATTTTACTATTTTTTACCCGTCCCTTTGACCCGTGATTTAAAAATATTTGGACAAATAACCCATTTTTTGATGAAATAACCCTCGACCCTCATCTAAAGTGAACCGAGGGAGTATTTAACTAACTAAAGAGTATTGTTCGAATTTAAAAATTTGGGTATCGTCTCAAACATGGCGGATAGGCCAAAATAGATTCGATCGTCTCAAGGTGAATCGATTGGTTTAACATGGGACGAGATTGGTAAATAATCGGATTTGTAAATTTGTCCATCCCATTTGAACATTTGAGCCTTCCACTGTGGGTTGGAAATAGGCAAATTTATATATTTTTCCACCTCACTATCCTTGTTCTTAGACCAATGAGTTTGCCAAAACGCCATTCAAAAAGGATAGATAAATTTAAGGTCGTGTTTGGCCCCTTGAGAATGCCTATTCTAGCTTGGGTTATCAAGAAAATACATTTAAATTATGTTTGTCTTGTTCTAATTCTAGTCTAGGATATGAACAACTAAGGTTGTGTTTGGTATCCTGGATATCCCATCCTAGGTTGGGTTATCCTATAAAAAAACTGTTAAAATGTGTTTGTCTCACTGCAATTCCAATCCTAGATAAGGATTACTAAACCTTCCTTGATTTTAGGAAGCTAAAAAAGTGAGGTTAAGGTATTCTTCCAAATACCTGGGATACATGTATCCTCACCGGGGTTAGACAATTATTTTCCTTTAAAATAAGTATTTATCTAAGAAATAATTATTTATATTAACTTATTTATGTAGTCAAACAAACACAAGTTAACCTAACCCAAGATATGATAGAATTTTAGACAAACACCATTAAAACTAACCATTAACAAGGTTATCATAAATTAAATTAAGATAAACTTTTCCAGGATATGTTATCCCGTTTCCAACCTCCCAAACAGACCCTAAATCTTCCTTGATTTTAGGAAGCTAAAAAAGCAAGGTTATGCTATTCTCCAAAATAGCCAGGATACCAATATCCTTGCCTGGGTTAGACGGTTATAAAGGTAGTTATTTTAATTAATCAAAATATTTTCAATTTTTTTAACTTTATTGTTATGTTTTTATTTTTTTCTCCGACAATTTTATCCATAATACATAATTATTTTATAAAAATACATATTTAAAATGTGGAGAGACAAACATAATACATGATAAACCCGTGATGGATATAACGGAAAAACAAACATCATCTTTATTAATACATCTTGAGATAATCCTGCTCAAGTTAGAGAAAAAAATTCCCTAGCTAAGCTTTATGTAGTCAAAGCTCCCAAACACGGCCTAAGAATTGACATCTGATCACAGTTTCTTTGCGGTTCTTATTCTCTAGTCTTCTTCTTTGAGGCATCATATCCGAAGGTGCAAAGTTTCAAAATTGGAAAATTCACACATGTATGAAACCATTAGCTTTAACTTCCGACAATCCCAATATTGCCCCATTCTCTGTACCTATAATCAATTTATTAAAGGTAACATTTCATTCAATTTTTGAAAAGGGTGAAAACAAATCAGAGAAATTTAGAGAGAGAAAATAAACACGAGTTCATAGATATATATTTTTTTCCTCGTCTAATTTATATGTTACAGAAGAAACCACGAGTTCATAGGACGTATCCAGTTTCATCTTTGTTATTTTTTAAATTTAAGCTAGAATGAAACCAGTTTCATGCTTACTATTTTTTTTTTGGCCATTTCACGCAAACTATTTTTTACTCGTCCATTTAAACCGTGATTTAAAAATATTTGGACAAATGACTCATTTTCCGTAAAAATTACCAGTAAAAACCAACGTGGAAGTTGGTAATTTCCTAAGAAATTTGATAAAACCGTTGTAGTTGTTGGAGTATATTAGTGTAGGAAAGCAAGGTGTAAACCATCCTTTGTCTTCCTCACTTTGTGTCCCTATGATTTATAAATGGTGGAATTTATGATTTCACTTGTAACTTTTGGAACACTGAATAATACATACTGTGGAATCTATCAGTAATTAATCAGATTAAGAAAATATGTGACTCCCTCCGTTTCTGAAAGATATATACTTTTATTTTTTTAATTTGACCTATTTTTAAGCTAAAATGAAAAAGTGAAAGTATCAATTTTTTAAAAACATAGGTAGTATTAAAGTTTGTATGTACGTCAAGATAACATTGTAGTTGGGATATAAACACGAGCGTTTTTCTAGTAAGGTGATAATTTTCCAGTGCGAATTTGTTTAGGCTTATCTTATTAATAACCCATTAATGTTCTTAAATATACTATCCCTAACTCTTGAAAGGAAAAGAAGTAAATGAAGAGGAAAAAACAAAATCGAAGTACAGAAAAAAAAAAAAAAAATTATTCGCCAAAAAGATAATTTGGAGACAAAAAGAAAAGAGATAAAAAGACGTAAACAATAAAAGGAGGGTCAAGGTCAATGAAAAAATGATTTAGTGAAGGTAAAAGAGAAAAATATATAGCCAAGATAAAAATAAACGAGGCTTAGTCCTATGGTTGCTAATCTAGCAGCTAAATTAGTAGTCCACGTCAGGTAGGACAACCTCCTAAGTCCTATGGGAGTGCTCATCTAGCAGCTAGATTAGCAGTCCACGTCAGCCCAACGCTGTTTGGTTCAGCGCTTTAAATCTTAACTGTCGGATCAAAAAATAAATCGCCCATTGCTAAATCATTCAGCGAAAAGGTAGTTTTTTTGGTTCAGCGCTTCAATCTCGTTGTTAGTTCAACTGCGAGCACATGCTAGGAGAGAGAACTAGCGTTAACAAATAGACCACACTTTTTTTTTGAAATGCAACACTTTTCTGCTAATCTAGCAGCTCAATCTAGCCTATAGGATTTAGTCTGAGCACAGATAAGAAAAATAAAGGTTAATTTGGTCTAGTTGGGGGATTTTTTTTAAGCCACCTTCCACCATTTTAGGAAATATAATTGTAATTTATAATGGAAAGTGTTAGAAATGTAAGATTTAATTACTAAAATGCCTTTGTGTCTAAGTTTAGGGCATATAAATTTTGGGCACCAAGTCTTCAAATTATATGAATAGAGAATTATACTATGTATTCTACACACATTAATGGAAATCTCTTTCTCTCTTCTTCCCTTCTATTGTGTGTCTCATTCTCTATTGCAGAAACGCAATTGCAGAAAAACCCTGGGACCTTGTCCAGATTTGGAAAACCGAACTGTATCAAGCCTCTATATATAGTGGACTGGAATGTAGTTAAGACCGAATTCACTCTCCAAGCAGTTCAGCTGCAGTCGTGCTTCTTACGTCTCTTGAACCTCGCAAGGATCTACGCAATTGATTCCCTTAGATGACGTCATTTACATCCTAAGAGTTGTTTCAGCCTAGGTGAAGACTTTTGAAACAAATCTGCCTCTAACAGATAATCCTATTTGATTTCCCCCTTAGATCAAAGATCAAGGTTTGGAAATATGATTGCAATAGACAAAGCTATCAAACCTCGCAAATATGTAACACTTACACTCGGTTAGCTTTTAATCACCTCTCAATAACAATCGTGAATTAATCAGTTATGAATAGTTTTCAGATATCTATCTTGAGGAATCACAAAGTCTGAGATGAAGAGAACTTTGTGATCTCTATCTATCTTGCCTGAAAGAGATTACGAAAAGCTCGATAACATAAAAAGAAAGATCAGGATTCAGGAACTATCAAGGTAAAGATAGTCATGCATGGCTTCACGAAATCCCAAGTGAAGTCTTTAAGTCGTAGATCTAATTATTTTTCTCAGGGGAAACCTAGATCAACAGCGGATGAATATTGCTATCAACTAAGACACAAAGTGTCAGGGATTGAATTTCCTAGTTAAAAGAGCATTTCTATCTATAGATGTTCAAGAATGAGAGTTGCTTAGAATTCAAGCTAAGATAACTTGAGAATTAAGCAAACACTTTCTCTGTTTAGATGAAACTCTAATTAAGGTGTCAAATAAGTATGTGAGAATTATTCTTTAAATTTACATAAAAGAATAAACACAATGGTCCGGTTATGGAAACGTGTATAATGATCGTTCTTTGGCAAATATGCCTTATGAATTATAAGCAATTTGATGTTCATTTAAACACTTAAGAACTCAATCATGATCCACATACATAAGCATTTTAGTAATCAATGATGTTTAGAGGTGTTTATGAAAGTTATAACAATGCTAAACAAGTTTATAAATATTACTTTTGAGCATCTACTAATATTCACTAGGATGGTTGGTGAAATGGTTCGTGAACCGCTAGCCAGTTCGTGAATTCATGGTGATACGGTTCATGAACTTTCATGTCGTTCCTGAACTCATATGTCTACGATTCGTCATCTGGGTTCTTGAACCGTTGGCTATAACACCAAATCTGATCATCAAATTTCGTGAACTGGGTTGATGAACTTCTCATTCAGAACTCAATGGTTTGCAAACTGGTTCTCCAGCCTTCCTGTATTCTGAAAATCATATTTCTATGGTTTGGGAGATGGTTCGCCAACCTACCCTGAGTCCAGATTTTAGTAGTTTTGTAATACTCTCTTTTGATGTTTAAAACATTCCCATATTCCATAGACATAAATATCATTGCATGAACAATTTCAAATGATCCATATATATGATTAAAAATAATTCTTGAACAATAAATTGTTTAGAACTAAGGTTGCTAAGGACCAATGAATATCCATTGCTTAAATCATATTTCAAGATTTTTCACGAGACAAGCTTGACTCAAAATTTCTTCTTGGCAGTATTTGTTAGAGCATAGCTCAGTTGAACCCACCAAGCGTTGGTATGTCAAGTTTGATTGTCATATTTTAGTGAGTCAAAACTCATTTAAAGAGTCACTTGATTATGTACTAGAGTCAACTTCGTATAGGTTATCTTGAAAGTATTAGTATATGAGACATTACAAGTATTACGAAGACTTGAAGAAGTGAAGAAGTAAGGAACTACAACGATAACATCATCCTTCCACTTGAGGTTAGTGATATTTGACTTGAACTGTTTCATTCCCTAACGTATCTTTCAAGTCGTGCATATTGAAAACATAACTGCGAAGCATGAATGATTATACTTTAGTTAGACATAGTATTAAGGAATACAATACAAGGTTTATTGCTTAACCGTTAAACTTTGTATATAAGACATCGACATAATCGTTTAAATGTTATTTTGTGATTATGCATGGGTATAAGGTGAAGATTTCATCTTAGGAAAAAATGTTTTACATTCGTTTAAAGGAAGTAAATTCATGAACTTGTTTCGTGAATCGAAAAGGAAATCGCTAGTCTTATTGGTATCATTATTCATTGCATATCTTTTGAATTACCAATATGTGTGATTAGTATAACCGCTCATGACTTGTTTATGTTCTTGGTAAAACTATTCACGAGGCCTGACTTTTGTATTGGTATGACTTTTTTTAGTGAAACCGGTCTTAAGTAATCACCTGAGATGGTATGATCGATTTGTTGTAATTGGTATGACCAACTCTAGGCAAATGGGAACCGATCCTAGTACGAGGTGCAACCGATCACAAAGGGGAATCGATCCTTGTAAGAGGTGCAGCAAGTTTCTAGATATTGGGAACCGATCCTATGAACATGTGCAACACGTTTTTAGATATTGGGAACCGATCCTATGGACATGTGCAACAAATACAAGTTAAATACCATATATATGTGGTAATTGATCCTAGTACCTAGTCAACCGAATTTTTGGAAATCTAGTGTGACTAAATACAGTAGCCACATGGAGGTAGAACCAGAACTTATTTTGGTAGAACCGTGAAACCCATGATTGGTGATTGAGTGTTCTTAATCAATCACATAGTTCTTGAAAGCCAGATGTGTTAGAGCATAGCTCGGTTGAACCCACCAAGCGTTGGTATGTCAAGTTTGGTTGTCATATTTTAGTGAACCAAAACTCATTTAAGAGTCGCTTGATTAAATGTACTAGAGTCAACTTCGTATAGATTAGCTTGAAAGTATTAGGATTTGAGACATTGCAAGTATTACGAAGACTTGAAGAAGTGAAAAAGTAAGGAGCTACAACCACAACATCATCCTTCCACTTGAGGTTAGTGATATTTGACTTGAACTGTTTCATTCCCTAATGTATCTTTCAAGTCGTGCATATTGAAAACAAAACTGCGAAGCATGAACACTCTATATAGACATAGTATTAAGGAATACAATACGAGGTTTATTGCTTAACCATTAAACTTTGTAGATAAGACATCGACATAATCGTTTGAATGCTATTGTGATTATGTATGGTATGAGGTGAGGATTTCATCATAGGAAACAATGTTTTTACATGTGTTTTAAGAAAGTAAGTTCATGAACTTTGTTTGTGAATCGAAAAGGAAATCGCCAGGCGTTATTGGGATTTTTCTTCGTTGAATATCTTATGAACGACCAATATGTGTGATTAGTATAACCGTTCATGACTTTTTTGTGTTTTTAGTAAAACTATTTACATGAGGCCTGACTTTTGTATTGGTATGACTTTTATTAGTGAAACCGATCTTAAGTAATCACCTGATGGTGTGATCGTGTTTTTGTAGTTTGTAAGACCTAACATTGGGTAAAGGGGAACTGATCCTAGTAAGAGGTGCAACACATCACAAAGGGGAATCGATCTTTGTATGGGGTGCAGCAAGGTTTATAGCAGAAAGGGGAACCGATCCTATGGACATGTGGAACACGTTTTTAGGCAAAAGGAAACCGATCCTATGAACATGTGAAACACATATGAGTTAGATACCATATATATGTGGGGAACCGATTCTAGTACCTAGTCAACCGAATTTTGGGAAGCTAGTGTGACTATGCACAATACACACATGGAGGTATAACCGAAACTTGTTTTGGTAGAACTGTTAAACCCATAATTTGTGATTGAGAGTTCTTAATCAACCGCATAGCTCTTGAAAGTCAGATGAACCAATTTTAAACTTGTTTGGAAGCGTGGTAAATCGGTTTCAAGTGTGTGAGTATGAAAGAGGACTTACAAAGTAAGAATGTCTACACACTTTGAACACGTGCATTTATGCGTATCTTTTATTGTTCAAAGATATTCCTTAACAGCTAAGAAGGAAGTAAATCCCATGATCGAAATTAAATAAGTTAAGAATCTTTTAATTAAGGTTTTTAATTATCTATGGAAAATAAGAATTAGTAATGTGCATTTGCTAGTTAATATTTTCCAAGTAGATTTTCGATCAATATTTTTGGACAGAGCATTCTCAGGAATTATGAAAACCGAATATGGAAATTATTATAGAATATCTTGAGAATATTTTTCGGTTTTGGAAATTCCTTGGTGTCCAAACTTCCTTGTCTGTAAATACTTGAAGTTTGCATTTCTAGCAAACTAATCCTTTGTGACAGTAAACTTCCTCTGTTCTACTGTTACTGGTGAAGCCGCCTATTCGGAGAGGAGAGTAACCTAATTAGGCGAAATCTCTTACGGCCGCTCAATTTAAAGACTTCTTTGGGATTGAGAAGCTCTACGAGTACCGTTGGTGGGAAACTAGATAATTGTGGTTTATCTTTTTTTTCTCGATTGATTTGATTGACTAACGGTGGTTGAACTTTCGATTAATTTAGACTGTTGTTAGTTCTAAAGACGATCTTGTGATAATCCGTTGTTAACAGACTCCGTTCTGTGGGTGATTGATCACAAGAGACTCAAGTAGTTGTGTGCAGGTGTTTATTGAAGATCTAAGAAGATTTGAAGACAAAGAAGAGATATAAGATTTCTGACTTGGTTATATAAATCTTTAGTGTGCACAATACTTGTTTTGGTAAAAAGAGGATCTCACTATAATCGGTTTATCCTTGTGGTAGATTGGATAGAATAGTTGAGTAGATCGGCATCAATACGGTTCCTTGGGATCCAAGGTATTGATTGCAAAATCTTATGATTACTTTGGGTAATTGAACATAAGATATATCTAAGAACCTGACGAAGGAGTTTATGTTAAGATAAACAGAAGAGCTTTTGTCCGACTCATATCACTTGGTTGAAGAGAGTTGATACCAAACAGATTTGTTGTTCCTTTACTGTTTGGAATACGAACCAAAGGAATTGTTCGAAGTACGTGACTTATTTATAAGTTGGAGGCGTGGGGATACAGACGGAACTAGGTGAACTATAGGTTTAGTTGCTTGGTCTCAGCTATAAGAAGTTGGTTTATTTTGTATAGAGGCTTAATCCTGAGAGTATTCAATTCTGTACAAGGTCCCGGGGTTTTTCTGCATTTGCAGTTTTCCTCGTTAACAAAATCTTGTTGTGTCATTTACTTTATATTTTCGCATTATAATTGTTTTATCATAATTAAAGTAAATTACACAAAAATTCCCATTTACTTGATAAGCAATCCTATTGTGTTTGGTTAAGTCTGAACCTCTGTATCAAGTAAACATACTTCGTTGTTGTATTGTCTCGATCTCGTATCCATAGACGATCACATGAAGTGTGAACCGATTAGTTGTATTGTCTCGACTCAGTCCATAGACAATCACTTTCGGAGGAAGGACTTATAGGAAGGAAAAGTTTTATCTTGGGGTATATTTGGGTACCCCTCGCCTTTTCAATTGGTATCAGAGCAGGCAAACACGAAAAGATCTAACAATACGTGTTTGGTGCGATCCATCCTATAAGAATGAATCTAGTATGTGGTTCAGTTAACGTAATGGCAGGATTTGAATACTTTAAAAGATCGTTGTGGAAAAAACGTATGAAGTATGTAATACTTTTATTCCTAAATCTGTTGGGAATTATGCATATGTATGTCTTGAGTGGCCTACACGATCCTTTAACTATTATAGGATTGTACTTCATTATGTTATGTAACAATGGTACAATGGCCTATGTGACAGTCTATATCTTGAAAATGCATAAGATTTTACTTAAGATTTTTATGAACATTGGCTATTGTGTTCTGAAAAAATTAGGGATCTTAAATATATTTTGGATGCTTTATCAAAATATATACATGTACATTTTCAGATCAAGAACTGTGAATGATTCGCCTTCTATGATGTGTTTTTGGAAAATATGTGATCATTCAAGGAATGGGTTCTCAGTTAATAATTCTATTAACAATGGTTTGCTTCATACACCTCACAACTGTTTTAATGAAGCAAGTGATCTTTTGAAACATTATAGGAATTATGATTTTGATGATATTTTTAACAAGTATCATATTTTGTTCAAAACTAGTTCTGTATACTCTAATAGAAACTTCTTGAATAAACTTCAAGTAATATTATCAATTTCTGATAACAAAAGAGTAAACAGACTTTTGGACAAAAATTTGGAATCAATCCAAAACAAAGATCCACTCCATGAAAAACTGGTTTTCCAAAAGAAAGACCTAGATACAAAATCGGAATTGTTTTCCCACAAGCCTCGGTTTCCGAAAACTAGTTATTTCCGGTCTTTGATTTCAAGTCTTCCTACCAAAGATAATCTCTTGATATGTGTTCGAACATATTGGGGAAGAGTGATCAAAACCGTAACTAGGGTTTTTCATATTTTCGCAAGTATGGTAAAAAGGAAAACAAGAGAAGAAAAATCTGAAGTAGACAAGTTTGTCTTGAATCCATTTGTTCCTCCCAAAGAGGTTGAGAAAATCAAGTTTCCACACTTGATCTAAGGGAAGCATGTTCTTACGAATTTTGTTGACAACACATATTTCGAAAGATATAAAGCTTTGAAGGGAGTAAGCTTCACTGAAGAGAAAAGATTCGATCCAAATGTTTCAGAAATCAGTTATGTGAAGTTTCTTCAAGACCGAATCTGGGGAAACATGTTCGGTTTTGAAAAATATTCACCTGATATGGTAAGAATCTTTTATGGTAATATTCATAATATTAATCATGAAAAACTTACTTTTAGAACGATGGTTGGAAGTACTTTTCTTCATGTCTACAGAAAGATGATATCAGAAATCATCAACTACAATGTGAAAGGACATATGATCACCGGTTCTGAAATTAAGCACGATAGCATATCAAAACTCATCACTGGTAAAAATGTTGAATGGAAAAAGGGAAAGATGGTGACCGAAGATGTACCCTTACACTTAAGGATTTTCGGTAAACTTGTTGTAGCAACCTTGTATGCTTGCACAAGAGATTCTTCTCTATGGAATAGGGAATTTGCAGAATTGATTTACTATCTTCTTGAAGGAAAGAAGAGAATTGATATTTGTGGAATAATCATCAATCAAATGATTAAAATCATTGAATCTCTCAATGTCACGGGTTTTCACGGAAACCTTGGGTATCCTTGTCTCGTCACCAAGCTATGTGAAAAATCAGTTGAAAATAACTTTGGAGATAAGAAAGATATTAAAAGTATCTCACAGGGAATTATCAATAGAATGAGCAGAACAAAACAAGGATCTAATGTCTCATATGATCAAATTTATAGCAATGGAGATCTCATGTTCCATATTTTACGTCTTGAAAGACAATTAAACTGTATTCAGGAACAGTTGGCATTTGCCTATCAGAATGATCCGGAAACTATTCAAGGAATCCTAGATATCAACAATGAGTTTCTCAAAGGAGAACAAGAATAAGACTCTGAAGAAGGATCTGATGAGAAATTAAACGAAGATTGAATTATCTTCAAGAACTGAGATAGAAAAATAGACTGCAATTTTTGATTTCTTTCATTGATTGTATTGAGTCTATTATGAATAAAAACTATTATGAATAAAGTTATTTGATTTATAATTTTTCTTGTGATAGTTTTTGATTTATATAGCATGTGCTTGAATGCTTTATTTAATGCTATGTATGTTTATGAGATGTTTAATTTCGGTTGTATTACCTTGATATTCGATCTCATAATATGTTGTGAACCCCTATGGTTTGGGTGACTTTCTGATTTAGCAGGATTAAGTTCTAGCCCATGTTGGTAGGCTTTATCAAAGGATCATGAGGGGTTCTGATAGAAACAATATGTGAAAAGTCACAATATGTTGAATCGGTTTTGGTTTAGCATAAAAGCATATGTGTTTCGTGGGTTTTCAACTTTTGCTTGCAATAGTTAAAAACCGGTTTTCAACCTTTCTCTGGTAAAGGTTGGTTGTTGTTATTCTTTTGTTTTGTATAAGGATGACAACATAATGGTATTTCGATATCAATTCTCCCTGGAAGAAGAAGATGCAAACATATTGGAGAAGTTGGATGCGAAATGAGGTAACAATCTTGTTAGTTAATTGTTTTCCTGTTTAAGAAAATCCTAATTTTATTGCTTATATCTTTTTGCTTTTGCTCAACAAAATTTCGGTACAATTGATGTTTTATTCCATTATGTGTGCACAGATGTTTGTGTGATTCAATTGGTTCCGGTTAAGAAAAACTATTGTTATCTTACTTTGTTGTGTGGTATCAATTGTTTAGGCATACAAAATTTACGGTGCAATTGCAGTGCTTTAATGTTTATGTTGTTTCAATTGCTTCCGGTTGAGGTGAATAATTATGCAAGTTGATTTGTTTTGGTTTGTATGAATTATTTATGGCTTAACAACAGAATATGTTTACATGATGAATTGTTTAGTATAATTCGATTCCGGATAAGAGAAACTAAGTTAATTCTGATCTTAGTTAGACTTATCAAAGTGGAGGTTTCGGTTATTCAAGTCTAATCGAATGCCTTAATAAGAAATACTAGTTAACTAACCTAGTATTTGGCTTGTTTAAAACTTAAAGGTCTAAGTTATATGGATAATTAGAACCTGATGAGAAAAATAGATTTATCTTTATTTTGGTCTTATCGAATGAAGCGATTGTATTTGTACAATCGGTTTAGCAAAGGAACTAATATGCTTAGTTTATTTTTGGTTTGCTAAACTATTTGGGAAAATTGCTTCGGGCAATTATTTCCATGATAACATATCAAAACATAAGTACTTTGTAGTTTCGGTTTTGATATTAGTTATCAAAAATGATGTGTGGAACTCTCGTGCTTGACTCAACAAGTTGCAAGTCTATTGAGATTTGTAAGATCCTTTTCGTGTTGTCCTTTATTTTTTCGTTTCTTTGTCATTTTGTGACAAAAAAGGAGAGAAATATATAGAGTAAACAAGTGATGCTGGTGTCAATTTATATTGATTGGTGTCACTAGGGAAGAAGGACGTTGGTGCTTGAACGCTTATCTAATGAATGAGGAAAAGCAAACACTAAGGGGAGTAACATATCATATGATTTGATATAATAAAGACGTGAGGATTGAAAATCTACCTATCTCATCTTTAGGGAGAGTATGAGATTTTTTATTATAATGTCAACAACGGCATTTTTAAGGATTGAACGAATGCAGGTTATGTGTTGTTGAATTCGGGAATCAAGCGTATGTGTAATGAATTCTTGTAATTTGTTTATCCATATGATGTAAGAGTTTTGTCACTAAAATTGACAAAGGGGGAGATTGTTAGAGCATAGCTCGGTTGAACCCACAAAGCGTTGGTATGTCAAGTTTGGTTGTCATATTTTAGTGAACCAAAACTCATTTAAGAGTCGCTTGATTAAATGTACTAGAGTCAACTTCATATAGGTTAGCTTGAAAGTATTAGGATTTGAGACATTACAAGTATTGTGAAGACTTGAAAAAGTGAAGAAGTAAGAAGCTACAACCACAACATCATCCTTCCACTTGAGGTTAGTGATATTTGACTTGAACTGTTTCATTCCCTAACGTATCTTTCAAGTCGTGCATATTGAAAACAAAACTTTGAAGCATGAACACTCTAGATAGACATAGTATTAAGGAATACAATACGAGGTTTATTGCTTAACCATTAAACTTTGTAGATAAGACATCGACATAATCGTTTGAATGCTATTGGGATTATGTATGGGTATGAGGTGAGGATTTCATCCTAGGAAACAATGTTTTTACATGTGTTTTAAGGAAGTAAGTTCATGAACTTTGTTTGTGAATCGAAAAGGAAACCGCCAGGCATTATTGGGATTTTTCTTCATTGCATATCTTATGAACGACCAATATGTGTGATTAGTATAACCGCTCATGACTTGATTGTGTTCTTGGTAAAACTATTCACATGAGGCTTGACTTTTGTATTGGTATAACTTTTATTAGTGGAACCGATCTTAAGTAATCACCTGATGGTATGATCGAGTTTGTGTAGTTTGTAAGACCTAACACTGGGTAAAGGGGAATCGATCCTAGTAAGAGGTGCAACACATCATAAAGGGGAATCGATCCTTGTATGGGGTGCAGCAAGGTTTATAGCAGAAAGGGGAACCGATCCTATGGACATGTGCAACACGTTTTTAGGCAAAGGGGAACCGATCCTATGGACATGTGCAACACATATGAGTTAGATACCATATATATGTGGGGAACCGATCCTAGTACCTAGTCAACCGAATTTTGGGAAGCTAGTGTGACTATGCACAATACTCACATGGAGGTAGAACCAAAACTTGTTTTGGTAGAACCGTTAAACCCATGATTTGTGATTGAGAGTTCTTAATCAACCACATAGCTCTTGAAAGTCAGATGAACCAATTCTAAACTTGTTTGGAAGTGTGGTAAATCGATTTCAAGTGTGTGAGTATGAAAGAGGACTTAAAAAGTAAGGATGCCAACACACTTTGAACACGTGCATTTATGTGTATCTTTTATTGTTCAAAGATATTCCTTAACAACTAAAAAGGAAGTAAATCCCAGGATCGAAATTAAATAAGTTAAGAATCTTTTAATTAAGGTTTTTAATTATATATGGAAAATAAGAATTAGTAATGTGCATTTGCTAGTTATATATTTTCCAAGGAGATTTTCGATCAATATTTTTGGACAGAGCATTCTCAGGAATTATGAAAACTGAATATGGAAATTATTATGGAATATCTTGAGAATATTTTCGGTTTTGGAAATTCCTTGGTGTCCAAACTTCCTTGTCTATAAATACTTGAAGTTTGCAATTCTAGCAAACTAATCCTTCGTGACAGTAAACTTCCCCTGTTGTACTGATACTGGTGAAGCCGCCTATTCGGAGAGGAGTGTAACCTAATTAGGCGAAATCTCTTACGACCGCTCAATTTAAAGACTTCTTTGGGATTGAGAAGCTCTACGAGTACCGTTGGTGGGAAACTAGATAATTGCGGTTTGTCTTTTGTTTTCGATTGATTTGATTGACTAACGGTGGTTGAACTTTGATTGCACCTAGTTTGTTTATGCTTGATAATCTTCTTTTCAGATATAAGATTCACTCAAACTAGTTCGAAGTTTCGACAGGGATCTTTAGACTGTTGTTAGTTCTAAAGACGATCTTGTGATAATCCATTGTTAACAGACTCCATTCTGTGTGTGATGGATCACAAGAGACTCAAGTAGTTGTGTGCAGGTGTTTATTGAAGATCTAAGAAGATTTAAAGACAAATAAGAGATAGAAGATTTCTGACTTGGTTATATAAATCTTTGGTGTGCACAATACTTGTTTTGGTAAAAAGAGGATCTCACTATAATTGGTTTATACTTGTGGTAGATGGGATAGAATAGTTGAGTAGATCGGCATCAATACGGTTCCTTGGGATTAAAGGTATTGATTGCAAAATCTTATGATTACTTTGGGTAATTGAACATAAGATAGATCTAAGAACCTGACGAAGGAGTTTATGATAAGATAAACAAAAGAGCCTTTGTCCGACTCATATCACTTGGTTGAAGAGAGTTGATACCAAACAGATTTGTTGTTCCTTTACTGTTTGGAATACGAACCAAAGGAATTGTTCCAAGTACGTGACTTATTTATAAGTTGGAGGCGTGGGAATACAGACGGAACTAGGTGAACTATAGGTTTATTGTTTGGTCTCAACTATACGAAGTTGGTTTATTTTGTATAGCGGCTTAACCCTGAGAGTATTCAATTCTGGACAAGGTCCCGGGGTTTTTCTGCATTTGCAATTTTTCTCGTTAACAAAATCTTGATGTGTCATTTACTTTATATTTCCGCATTATAATTGTTTTACTATAATTAAAGTAAATTATACAAATGTTAATTCCTATTTACTTGATAAGAAATCATATTGTGTTTGGTTAAATCCGAACCTCTGTATCAAGTAAACATACTTCGTTGTTGTATTGTCTCGATCTCGTATCCATAGAAGATCACACGAAGTGTGAACCGATTAGTTGTATTGTCTCGATTCAGTCCATAGACAATCACTTTCGGAGAAAAGACTGGTAGGAATGAAAAGTTTTAGCTTGAGGTGTATTTGAGTACCCTCGTCTTTTCAAGATGAACCAATTCTAAACTTATTTGGAAGTGTGGCAAATGGGTTTCAAGATTGTAAGTATGAAAGAGGACTTACAAAGTTAAGATGTCGACATACTTTGGACATGTGCAGTAACGCTTATATTTTATTGTTCAAAGATACTCCTTAATAGCTAAAGGAAAAAATCCCGGATCGAAAAATAAGTTGAGAATCTTTTAATTAAGGTTTTTAATTTTATTTTTGGAAAATGAAAATTAGTAATGTGCATTTACTAGATGGAGATTTTCGGTAAATGTTTGGACAAAGCATTTCCAGGAATTATGGAAACCGAATTTGGAAATATATTGCATATCTTGAGAATATTTCCTGTTTTGGAAATTCCTTGGTGTCCAAACTTCCTTGGTCTATAAATATCAAAGTTTGCATTTAGAGCAAACTAATCCTCAGAGCTAGCAAAACTACCTAGTTGTGTTGTTACTGGTGGAGCCACCTATTCGGAGAGGAAAGTAACCTAATTAGGCGAAATCTCTTACGGCCGTTCGGTTTAAAGATTTCTTTGGGATTGAGAAGCTCTATAAGTACCGTTGGTGGGAAACTAGATAATTGCGATTTATTATTAGTTTTCGATTGATTTGATTGACTAACGGTTGTTGAACTTTGATTGCACTTAGTTTGTTTATGCTTGAGAATCTTATCTTCTGATATAAGATTCACTCAAACTAGATCGAAGTTTCGACGAGGATCTTTAGACTGTTTGTAGATCTAAAGACGTCTTGTGATAATCCATTGTTAACAGACTTCGTTCTCTGCTTGATTGATCACAAGAGATTCAAGTTGATTGTGTGCAAGTGTCTATTGAAGATCTAAGAATATTTGAAGACGAAGAAGATTTCTGATTTGGGTTCATAATCTTTGGTGTGCACATTACTTGTTTCGGTTAAAGAGGATCCAAATACAATCGGTTTATCCTTGTGGTTGATTGGATTGATTGTATATCGGCATCAATACAATTCTTTGTGATTCAAAGTATTGATTTCAAAATCTTTACAATTACTTTGGTAGTTGTTATTAGATAGATCTAAGGACTTGACAAAGGAGTTTATTGGGATAAACGGAAGAGCCTTTTGTCGAACTCACATCACTTGGATGAAAAGAGCTGTTACCAAACAGATTTGTTGTTCCTTTACTGTTTGGAATACGAACCAAAGGAACTGTTCCAAGTACGTGACTTATTACAAGTTGGAGGCGTGGGAATACATACGGAACTAGGTGAACTATAGGTTTAGTTGCTTGGTCTCAACTATACGAAGTTGGTTTGATTTTGTATAGCACGCTTAATCCTGAGAGTATTCAATTCTAGACAAGGTCCCGGGGTTTTTCTGCATTTGCGGTTTCCTCATTAACAAAATCTTGTTGTGTCTTTTACTTTTCTATTTCCGCAATTATAATTATTTTTATTATAATCAGAAGTAAAATACACAAACGTTAATTCATATTTACTTGATAGTAATCCTATTGTGTTTGGTTAAGTCCGAACCTTTTATCAAGTAAACATACTTCGTTGTTGTATTGTCTCGATATCATATTCATAGACGATCACACGAAGTGTGAACCGATTAGTTGTATTGTCTCGACTCATTCCATAGACAATCACTTTCGGAGAAAGGACTTATAGGTGGAAAAGTTTTAGATTGAGGTATATTTGGGTATCCTCGTCTTTTCAGTATTAAATCTACTAGAAATCATACGACATTAGTCTCATATAGATAGAATGGTGATGCATGTGAGTAAATAGAATGGTACAGTCTTCACATATCTTTGTTGATGAAGTTCTCCAAATGTCTTCGTCGATCTTCAGTTTTCAAGGCCTAGTCCGAGACTTGGCTTTAGTAGACTATAAATCAAGATATAGTTTTGATCAACTAATATTGACAACAAGCTTGAGACAGCAAAACTTGTTAGTTCGACCGAGCAGTGCTCTAAAAATATTTGTATGTCAAGTAGACTATAACTTTATTTAATTTCAGGATAATTTTTATTACTAAAATTAAGAGATATTATGAGTATATGTCCTCAAGTTAATCAGATAGTACTTTACGAATTTTTTATTCGTATATAAGACGAAAATATTTTCCCATAATCTTGGGAAGATTACACACTACGAGAGGTTGGTGTTAATTAACTTCAAAATTATATCAATTTTTCTCCCATCATGATCAAATCGTGAAAGTCTGCCATTAAATATGCGTGAAAATATCTCACTTAGCTTTTCATAAGCTTATGATGTGTGAAAAGAAAAATTTCAATCCAACCACATCTAGCAAGCATGTTTAATTTTAGCACATGCTACACATAGTGCTTTGATAGAGTCTATCATAATATAATTTACATTCTAGTATATCCTCGTTTGAACATGAGGAGATTATAACTCCCGTGAGTATTGGTACCAGTATATTTTAAAATTTTCAGGGCATGCATATACTTGATAATTGTGTGGGACCGTAGTAAGTAAATATGATTGTCGAATATTCATTTGCAGTAGCTACTGAAATAAATTGTGAACATGTGGAGAGGAATATCGACAATTGTGATTGGTAGGCACAAAATTTAAATTATGTTGGATTAAAAATCTCTTGAATATAAAAATATTTGGATCCAAGACTTAGCGCCTTAAACGTACAAGCCTGGATTATGAAAATTACATATTGGTGTAGTCTTCATTCCTTATATGATAAATATGATCGTTGTAAAAATGATATGACGGTTTTACTTTTATTTTTTTCCTCAAACCCTAGGACTGGTTCAATAATACTTTTTTCTCCATGTGTAATGCTTTTGGCGTGGTGGTACTTGAAGGACTTGTATTGCATTCTCACAATAAAAGAAGTCGAAGAACGTATTTGATTTTGTAATCCTTAGAGGATTCATAATAAATTTAGGTAACCACCTGACTTGGTTATATCAGGTTTAACAATTCTTTAAATATTTTCAAATTGGTAAAAAAACTAAAATACGGATAAGTTGATGATACCAACTTTACAAGTCTATTAACGAGTCCTTAAAAACACAAAAATTCACCCTTTAGCAGCATAAATCTTATTTTGTTTTCTCGATCTGCGGTTCAAAGAATTATGCTAGCATAAAACTCATGTATGACATATACTAGAGTAATTATTTTGATGTTTTTTTGTAATACTCATATAGTTGAGTTAGCATCCATAATTCGCCAAAAGTTGTACTCTATTTCCTTCAATTCAGGTTTTGTCCCATGTGCTTTTTGCTGACAAGGTTTAACGAGGACACATCTAGCTGACGTTAAATTTTTTATTCAAAATGTTGATATTGTGCCCTTTTTCCTTCGTCCATACATTTTTTTCTTATCGGGTTTTCAATGGCAAGGTTGTAATGAGGAAATTTAATTCAGCATGGTGGTAATCCAAGAGGGAGTAGTATCAATTTTGTTTATTTTGTATATTCCCACCATTAACTAGGTCATTTTGTTAGACCAGATCAACATAACCATCTCTTAGGAAATTGAATTTGAATTTCTTTCTGAACCACATAAAATCTAATCACAAATACGATTTTTTGTTAACGTATGGAAATATATTCGCATCTTGGACCTTTATTGAAGAAACTACATTAACTATTTCTGCAAATTATCTTCGAGAAGCTAGCAATCCATGACACAATTCCTTAATATGTTTAAAAAAGCATGAAGACTCGCCAATACTATTATTCAAATACAACACGCTTATTCATCAATAAAGAAGACTTCATCAACTAGCAAATTTCTTCACCAAAGCACATCAATGTTCTGCATTCAAGAATTTGGTTCATCGAAATTTGGAAAGTCTCGTCTCAAAGATTTGATTGTGAAATGACGAGGGTACCAAGTACGCCACAATCTTTTTGATATCAACCTATCTAAGACACAATGGATTTATCCTCGTTAGATGAGCTTATCTTTCTCTTGAAGACAAATTATACATCAAAATGGTTAAAAATCATTTTTTTTCTGACTTATCTTTTATTTGCATGCTTGTATTTGGTCATCTTTACAGTGCACTGATGCTTCTCTGGCCAGAATCCTAGGTCTTGTACTAGTTCAATGTCTCTTTCCACTTGATAATGCACTTATCTTTCATGTAATTTGATTGTTACTTTTAGTGAAATGTAGTTTTGAAAAAAATAATCATAAAAAAAAATTTATCGACCCAAAATAGTAATAAATATCTTTTAATTATTTTGTTACAACCGTTGTTATGGAAGCAAATGCCTGGGATCAAGGGTTTAAGGATTATGATTAGTGACATATTATGGTATTAAAGTTGATACTTTTTGTGAAAATTTAAATGGAAATCAAGATTTGTAGTATGCCTTTACGTGTACGTCTAATGGGAGGTTTTCATGGTATTTCCGAATAACCTCCATTCGTTTTTTTTCTATACCCATCAAGACCCTCGTAAGCACCGAAAAATAAAATTTCATACATATGTTCGAGGATTGGAACCTATGGAATAATATAGTCACTATTGTTGTTCAAGTTTTTTTGTTCCATGGCAAAGCCAGGTTGCGCAAAAACCACACAGTTAAGGTGACACTGTAATGTGTATTTTCTAGCTGGAAATTTCTCAGAGCGATAAAAATATGAATGGTCAAGCTTCAAGTTGCTCGATGAGAGTAAAACCCATAATACAAGATCTGAAGATCAAAGTTTTATGTTACAAACTGTTTCATGTATCTGTTAAAGCATCACCTCAGTCAAACTCACAAGTATTGGTATACTAAGCATGTTGGAAAATTTAGTTGGTCAAAACTACATCTTGATTTGTAGTCTACTAGATTTAGTCTGGGACTTGGAATAAGTCACTGTATTTAAGTATCAGAATTCACCAATCGACCTTGAAGATTGAAGACCGAAGAACAACGGCGTCAACTGAAACTTTATTAACAAAGGTATGTGAAGATTAACTATCATATTTACTCATTTTATCTACCATTTTATCTACCGAGACATCTTGTATATTCTAGTATTATGATGGACATTGCAAAGAAGAAATTCATGCAATAAAGATCTTGTTCTTGTTGGAATTCGGTTTTGTAATAGGTTGAGTACATATTAGGTTATTACTTGGATATTTATTTGTGAGATTTTCCAAGTTCATATCAGGTATTAGATCCTTGATTGATTTTTGCTACTGATTGTAACAAGTTTTTCCATACAGGTTTTCGAATTAAAATGGGGTGTACATGGTACCTAATCTTTTATAAGCCTGTTTTACGCGGTGCTAAGAAGACAAATACTAAACCAAAATAAGGAGTTTACTTGAAAGCTTCTGAAAATAATTTTCGAAGAAAACACCGTACATGAGCTTGTTGATGTAAATTTTCGTTTTACAAATTCTTTTAATTTTATTTTCTTTGGTGTTTATTACTTCGGGAGTTCTATCTTTACGTCCCCCTCCTTCTGTTTTTTTTCCTTTACACATAAATTGGACGAGAGAAAAAAAAAACTCGCGTTCATTTCCTCTCTCTAGATAAAGAGAATGGTCAATATTGGGATTGTCAGAAGTTAAAACCAATATTGTCTAAAATTTGAAATTTTATACCTTCGGGTATGATGCCTTAAAAGAATAAATCCGAGAAAAAGAACCCCAAGGAAACTGAGATCAGACGTCAAATTTTAAATTTATCTATCCTCTTTGAACCGGGTATGGCAAACTCGTTGGTCTAAGAGCAAGGATAGTAAGGTGGGAAAATATGCGAATTTTCCTATTTTCGACCCACAATGGAAGGCTTAATTATTCAAATGCGATGTAAAATTTTGCAAATCTAAGTATTTGTCGTTGTCGTCTCAAGTTGAACCATCGATTCACCTTGAGACAATCAAATCTATTTTGGCCGATCGATAATGTTTGAGACAATGCATAACTTTTTTAGTTCGAACATACTCCTTTAGTTAGTTAGATGCACCCTCAATTCCACTTTAAATGAGGGTATAGGGTCGTTTTTTTGTTCTATGTTACTTGATAGTTTTCTCAACAATACCTCAATATTTTGTCTTTGAACTATGAGTTTATTTTTAAATAAACTAATAGATATTAATGCCTGAAAACTTTTCTCAAGGGAATAAATGAAAAGTTTTCACATCTCTCTTTATTCTTAATATGCGTGAAAACTCACACTATCGTCTAAATTGGAAGAAAGGTTATTTAGTTATATTTTATACGATACGGTCTCACCAGACACAAGATATACTATTAAATTGGGGTCCACCAGTAAATTTGTAAATTTGAGCACCCCCACTTGCTTTGTAATCCGAGATGCGGCCTGGAGGACTTTCTAGTCCAAGGCTAAGTAAACGAGTAAGTAATCCGAGACTAACAAATTCCAAGTTTTGGTTGTTTAACCTAAAACTTAACACAAATATTAGCTGGGCTATAGATTATACTCAGCTTCATTCTAGCACTATGATTTTTCATTCATTCTTGTGGCTCAGTATTCTTATCTCCATATTTTTTTTCGTTTATTCTTTCAAATCAAATGTAGTTTCGTCCATCGCGATCCAAATAATGTAACAAATTTAGTACATGAAGAGAAGTTCATTAAAGGTAACATGATATTTTTAGAAGCTAACATTGCACTTAAGTGATGTGGTGTATGGATGTTTTGATATGAAAAAATTCAACATGTTTCTGCATTCTAAAGCACCATGACCAGATCTTCTACAGATTTGATAAACTATATACTCAGCAAGAGATGATTGCAAATCGGATGGTGGTGGTACAACATAGGGATAAGAAGTAGTAGGAGGATTATGAGAACCTATTCCTGACATGTGAGAAGCACCTCTACCAGAAGACATTGAACCAAATATACCAACAAAAGGTTTGTAATAACCAGATCTACCACCATTGTAAGTACCTCTCCCAAAAGATCTGTAAGCATTCATCTGAGCAACAAAAGCCTTATTTGTAGATTCAACAAGTAATGCTTGATTTGTGTCACTAACAACAACTTCTTCAATGAGAAGATTGTTATGCAACTCAATACAAGTGATAAGTTGAAATCGATGACGCATTGATATAGCAAAAGGAATATAGTCAGAATTGAGTGCAGATAAAATCACCATAATAAGTTCGTTATCTGAGATGTATTCTCCTGCAACACCTAATTGATCAGATAATGACTTGATTTCATTAATAAGAGTTGAAATGGATTTAGTACCTTGTTTAATAGACAATAATTTTGTCCATCTCTCGATTGAATGAGTAAATGAAACTCGAGAAAATCTTTCATCAATATTTATCCTGAAATGATGATAAGTGGTAGAATTTGAGAAATAAGCAATAACAAAATATGAAATAGTCGAGTGAATCCACATGGTAATCTTAGCATCTCCATCGATCTAGTCTCTGTAGAGAGGATTTTCCACCCTATTAGCTTGGTTTCTTTGATAAGTGAACTGAAATGGACAAGGAAAAGATCCATCAAGATATTTCATGATCTAGTATTTGAAAATAACATGAAGCATTAAATTCTTCTATGTGATGATGTTGTCCGCCTTCAAGTCGAGATGAACAAAGCTTGTTAACTAATTTAATGGAACTTCATTATTGCTTATTATTCAAAGACAATACCGTTTTTTTAACAATAATGAAGAGTTCATCAACTAGAAATTTTTTTCACCAAAGCACATCAATGTTCTGCATTCAAGAATTTTGTTCATCGAAATTTGGAAAGTCTTGTCTCAAAGATTTGATTGTGAAATGATGAGGACACCAAGTACGCCATAATCTTTTTGATATCAACCTATTTAAGACACAACTTGTTTATTATAATTCATACAAGTACTGTCAATGATATTACTTTTCAACTAGGTAACACTGGGTATTTAGAATAAGTATCGAATTAAACCTAACTACTATGATCAAACTCAAGTGTTGGATCAACGTACTAGTGCGTGCGTTTACTTTAGTATAACTAACACGGTAATTATAATGCGAAAAATAAAGTAAAAGCGTACAACAAGATTTTGTTAACGAAGAAACCTCAAATGCAGAAAAACCACGGGACCTAGTCCAGTTTTGAATACTCTCATAATTAAGCCGCTATACAAAGACTAATGTCTGTACCAGAAAATACTTTTAGGCGCATAACATGATTGATTTGATAAAGATGATGTAAATTAGGGTTAATAACACGAAGTAATCATAAATAAGAGAGACACAGATTTAACGTGGTTCGTCAAGTTTTTCCTACATCCACGGATGAATCCCGTAGTTTGAGATATTTTATTGATTTATGGATTACGATGGTTTTTCTGATCCCTTTTAGGGTTTGCTGGTGTATTTCTTCATATATTATCTTTAGGTTTTTTATTCCCTCTATTTATACAATTGAATATGTGGGTTAAACCCTAATTTCGAGATAAACTTCATATGCAAGTAACTTGGCCAACAAGACATCTAGAATGTTCCAGAACTTTCTCCGCAACAACTTGGACAACAAGCAGTCCATAAACTTCTAGAACTTTCCTGGCGGATTCTGGCATTGGATCTAGAAATGGGATAAACTGTCATGAACCAACGGATCGACTGGCGGGCCTTGACTTTGACCGGTGGGTTGACTTTTTGATATTGGCTGGATGTTGACTACGGCTGTCGAGTTTTGACTAGCAGGACCTGCTGGTAAACTGGCTTGACCGGTTAGCAGGCATAACGGGATGGCTGACTCGTCAACAACAAGGTTGGCAGCATGGTTGGAAAACTGAACTGTATACTGGATGGCAGCATAGCTGGCATCACGACTGATAGAATGGCTGGCAGCACAATTGATAGCATGGCTGGAGGCATGTTTAGCAAACTGGATAGTAGACTGGCTGACAACATGGCTGAAATATTGACTAGAGCATAAATGGACTGAACCACGATAATCGAGTCCACGAGCCGAGTTGGGTGAGTCGGGTCGGACGAACTGGACTGGTGAAGTATGCCAGACAAAATGGATCGACGGATCGAGTCTGGCGGACTTGTCCTTGTCCACTTGATATTGACTTTGACCGTTGACCGATGGTTGATTTCATGGTAGATTAGGCAGTCTAGTGGGTTGTGTCGATTGGATGGATGGAAGACTTGGATGACAGATGAATGTTGGTACAAGCAACATTCTGGCCCAATATGTGGCAATTTTATTATGGTACAAACAACTACTACTAACTTCGTATAGTTGAGACCAAGTAAATTAACTCCAAGTTACTAAGTTCCTTTAGTATCCCTGCTGTCGATGGGCAAAAAAGTTATTAAATGAAGCACACATAAGAGATTTCACCTAATTATATTCATTTCCTATTCGAGAGAGTATTACTAGTGGGATTTCCTTACACTAACAACATAATGAAGTTTGTGTGTTACAGGACAAGTTAGTAAGAAAAACAAACTTCACTATTTATAATGACCAAGTTAGTTTGGGCACCAAGGAATTTCCAAATCCGAAAATATGCAAAGATGTGCAAAAAATACCAAATTTCGGTTTTCATTAAATTCTAACTGTTGTCCAACTAATATACCGAAACCTCTCATGGATGACAACTCAATATTAGCTAGCATATAAATATACTTTACTAATATATTATCCAGAGATATGCTTTAATTACTGGGAAATTAAAGATATAAATTACGAATATCAAAAGAGATATTATGGAATATTTCTGTTCGAGATTTCATCTTGAGTATTAAGGAAAATACTTGAACATTAAATAATAAGAGTTTAGCACATGTTTCAATATATTATATCGACACTAATGAACTTTCCAGGTTAACCAAAACATATTCCGATATCTATGCAAACCCTAAAGTAATATGACAATCGGAAACACGTTTTATAATTGGTTAACATAATAGGGATCAAACCTGCAATAGATTCCCAAGGTAGGGGTTAGTCCTACTATAGATCCCTGGGACCAGTCCTAATAGATCCTTTGATTTCTTACAACTACGAAACAAGTTTTGTAAGTCTACTTCCTTAAACTCATGTAGTTAAACATAATTTTCTAGGCATGAAATCAATCCAAAATTCATCACACAAAACTAGAACGAATTACCAAATAGTGTTATGTCGTATTTAAGAAGTTCAAAAGATAAATGTCATATTTCATAATCTAATATACCAAAGTTGTATGAAACAAGTAGTATGAAAAAGTGAGGGTACAACAACCACACCCAATATTTCGCTTAGCAATCTGTATGGACAAACTCCAATATACTTTCTAGAGAATCAACTAGACAGTCAGACTCAATCTAGATAAAAAGTATATCAAAGAGTTTATATCTCAATCTCTCGATTTGATCTTTGCTCAAGAAAATATATATCTGCGAGTCTTTATCAAAGAGAGATAACTTGGATGGTACCAAAGACCAATATCCAAGTGTCAATCAATTTAAATCAACAACCAAAAGGTCGGATATTCTAATTGATTGAACAACGCACAACCTGTGATATTTCAATTATATAAACAAATATAATACGGAATAGAAATAACACAGACACCAGAATTTTGTTAACGAGGAAACCGCAAATGCAGAAAAACCTCGGGACCTAGTCCAGATTGAACACACACTGTATTAAGCCGCTACAGACACTAGCCTACTCCAAACTAACTACGGTCTGGACTGTAGTTGAACCCCAATCAATCTCACACTGATCCAAGGTACAGTTATGCTCCTAAGTCTCTGATCCCAGCAGGATCTACGTACTTGATTCCCTTAGTTGATCTCACCCACAACTAAGAGTTGCTACGACCCAAAGTCGAAGACTTTAATAAACAAATCTGTATCACACAGAAAAGTCTACGATAATAGATAAATCCGTCTCCCACGAATATACCTATGAGTTTTGTTCCGTCTTTTGATAAATCAAGGTGAAAAGGAACCAATTGATAAGCCAGACTAATATTCCCGAAGAACAGCCTAGTATTATCAATCACCTCACAATAATCTTAATCAACGCAGCGAAAAAAGATATTGTGGAATCACAAACGATGAGACGAAGTGTTTATGATTACTTTTCTATCTTGACTATCGGAGATATAAATCTCAAGACAATTATTACAATTGTACTCGTAACGATAGAAGATGCAAGATCAAATCAGATAACTACAAGAAAAGTAGTATCGGTCTGGCTCCACAATCCCAATGAAGTCTTTAAGTCGTTAACCTGGTTTAGAAGAAGAAACCAAAGGTTAAAGGAGAATCGACTCTAGTTATGCAACTAGTATCACACGTAAGGTGTGGGGATTAGGTTTCCCAGTTGCTAGAGTTCTCCTTTATATAGTCTTTCAAATCAGGGTTCGCAATCAATGGTAGCTTGATAACAAAGCATTCAATATTCACCGTTAAATGAAAACTTGGTTAGATTCAAGCTAATATTTCTCAACCGTTGGATCGAAAACTTAGCTTGTTACACACAAATGAAATGTCCAATTTTGGTTTTATGTAGCCGTTCCCAAACATTAACATTTGTTGGTTCAACAATAGTTAACCAAATGGTTATCCATATGATCACTTTCATATCCACCATATTATTCTTCCCCATAACTAGTTCAAATGACTCAAATTAACTAGTTAGAGAGTTGTTCAATTGATTAGATCTTATGTAACTACACAAGACACAATCGAAGCAAAAACGGTTTGATTCACTCGAATCGGTTCATGAACTTTATAGCCACGGTTTACAAAAGCATTCCTTAGTTTATATAAACATGAGTTCAAGAACAACCGATTTTAGATATAACCTGCTCAAGTTCGCAGACTGGGTTCGTGGACTCAAGCTCACGGAAGGAGTTCACAAACTCCAATAGAAATTCTCGGGTCGAGAACTTCCGCCAGTTCGCGGACTTGGCTCACGCCACATTCCGTTTCTCTTGGTCAACAAAGTTCGCAAACTTTTGTTCAATGAATAAGGACTTATGCATATATGTGTTTCCACAACAATGCTTATATCCTACAAATGGTTATGTAATCTAAACTCTCATTTCAATCATTGAAACATTCTCAGAGGAAGTTATATAGACGTTATTCACAGACCATTTTTCGTCAGAGCAATTTCCAAAGTGATTGAAACATAACATGACATTCGTCACTAGGTAAAGATGAATTGGCTAAAGAGAAAGCTTACAAAAACATATTTCGAGAAATAGATAGGCGAGTTACACCCGGATCGAAATAGCAAATGTGTATAATGAAAGTTTATATATCAAAACGACTTTTGTCTCAAGAATAAGAGATAGAGTATATATACTTTTGAGTGACAGATAAGTTCATGTCTCCACATACCTTTTAGTCGATGAAGATCCACCAGATCCTTGAGTAGTTCTTCGTCTTGTATGATGATTGTCATGGAGTCTTGATCTCAACTACACTTTCTATCCTAGTCCGAGACCTTTAGCTATATAGGCTATAAATCAAGACTTATAGTTTTGATCACTAAATTGACAAACATGCTTGAAATAGCAACGCATGCGAGTTCGACCGAGAAATGCTCTAACAATCTCCCCCTTTGTCAATTTTAGTGACAAAACTATTAATACATATGGAATACAAAAAATAAATTAACTTTTGTAACTCCTATTCCACATGCCTAATCTTCAACATTACTCGAAATCTTCGTCACTTCCAAGTACTCCAATGATCCCAAAGGTTGTCAGTTTAACATCATCGTTGTTGAAAATACGTAGCTATAACAACGAAAAAACAATAGTTCTCAATCATTGTTATACAGTGTCATGGTATCATTACACATCGCAAAGTTCAGTTGTATCACAACTTCAACAACAATACTATGGTGATATGTATCACTCCCCCTTAGTCAATACTCCATCTCACATGGAAACCACTCTGTTAGAGCATAGCTCGGCTAACCTCGCATGCGCTGCTATCTCAAGCATGTTTGTCAATGTTAGTGATCAAAACTATAAGTCTTGATTTATAGCCTACATAGCTAAGTCTTGGACTAGGATAGAAAAGTGTAGTTGAGCTCAAGGACTTCATGACGATTCATCATACAACGAAGAAGATCTATACAAGGAACCGTGGAACTTCATCAACAAAAATGTATGTGGAGACTTGAACTTATCTATCACTCAAAAGTCTATCTCTTCTATCTCCTACTTCTTATGAGAAAAAAGTCGTACGCTATATAGACTAGATCATAAACATTTGATATTTCGAGCCGAGTATATCTCGCCTATCTATATCTCGAAATCATGTGTTGGTAAAGCGTTTCGCTTTGATCAAGTTTATCTTCACCTAGTGACGAAAGTCATGAAAAGTTTCAATCACTTTGAGAATTGCTCTGACGTGAATCGGTATGTGAATAACGGCTACATAGCGTCCTCTGAGAATGTCTCAATGATTGAAATAAGAGTTTAGATTACATAACCATGTATTCCTTGAACCGAAGTTTTCGAACTTTGTTGATCAAGAGAAATCGGGAGGATTATGGAATTGGCTTTCCAATTCCGCGAACCCAGTCCGAAGACTCAGTCCGCCAACTGACGGAAGTTCTCGAACGAGAATTTCTGCTGGATTTTCCAAAAATCGTTTGTGTGCTAAGTCCACGAACCCAGTACGACTGGCAGAAGTTCTCTTTCCGAGAATTTCTGCTGAGTTTGGAAAACTCAACCGATTAACTTAAGTCCGCGAACTTGTTTGTGAACTTAAGAGGTTATGATCTAAAGATGTGCTCTGAACATGAAACTTAAATTACTAAGGAATGCTTTATGCAAACCGTGGCTATAAAGTTCATAAGCCGATTCAATCGAATCGAATCATCTTTGTTTCAATTGTGTCTTGTGTAGTTACATAAGATCTCATAGCAATTGAACAACTCTTTAACTAGTTCATTTGAGTCAATTGAACTAGTTATGGTGAAGAAGAACAAGGTTAATATGAAATGCTCATATGGTTGACCTTTTTGGGTTACTATGTTGAACCAACATACAAGTACACGTTTGGGCATGGTTTTCACGAACCCAGTAAACGTTTACCAAAATGTGTGTGACAAGCTAGGTTTTTCGATCTAACGGTTGAGAAATACTAACTTGAATCTAAATCAGGTTTTCATCTAACGGTGAATATGGATTGCTTTGTAACTAAGGAAAAACCCTGATTTGAAGGCTATATAAAGGAGACATCTAGCATTGTGCAAAACTAATCTCCAAACGTCTGTGTGCTACTAGTGCGCCCGCTAGAGTCGATCTACATTAACCTTTGATTTTCTTCTCTAAAATCAGGTTAACGACTTAAAGACTTCATTGGGATTGTGAAGCCAGACCGATACTACTTTATCGTAGTTGTGTGATCTGATCTTGCATCTTCTATCGTACGAGTACAATCGATTGATTGACTTGAGATCGTGAAAGTTCTCTGATAGGAAAGATGAAGAAGTCACAAACATCTTCGTCTCACTGTTTGTGATTCCTCGACAATCCGCTTGTGTAGTCAGGAAGGATTGTAGAGAGGTGATTGATTAATCTAGGCTGTTCTTCGGGAATATAAGACCGGATTATCAATTGGTTCCTGTTCACCTTGATTTATCAAAAGACGGAACAAAACTAGGGTTTATCTTTGGGAGACAGATTTATCCTCTGATAGACTTTTCTGTGTGAGACAGATTTGTTTATTTTCAAGTCTGCGATTTTGGTTTGCAACAACTCTTGGTTGTGGGTGAGATCATCTAAGGGAATCAAGTACGCAGTATCCTGCTGGGATCAGAGGCGTAGGAGTGCACCTTGAATCGGTGGGAGACTGATTGGTGTTCAACTATAGTCCAGTCCGAAGTTAGTTTGCAGTAGGCTAGTGTCTGTAGCGGCTTAATACAATGTGTATTCAATCTGGACTAGGTCCCGGGGTTTCTCTGCATTTGCGGTTTCCTCGTTAACAAAATTTCTGGTGTCTGTGTTATTTCTTTTCCGTATTATATTTTATATAATTGAAATAATACAGTTTGTGCGTTTGTGATCATTAATTGGAAATCCAACCTTTGGTTGTTGATTGATATTGATTGATCCTTGGACATTGGTCTTTGATACCGTTCAAGTATTCCTTGTATTTGATAAAGACTCGCTATTTTTTTTAGCTTGAGTAAAAATCAAATCAAGAGAGAGATATTAACTCCTTGAGATACTTTTATCTAGATTGAGTCTGACTGTCTGGTTGATTCTCTAGCAAAGTATTTCGGAGTTAGTCCATACAAATTGCTAAGCGAAATATTGGGTGGTGTTGTTAGACCCCCGCTTTTTCAATTGGTATCAGAGCAGGAAAACACGTTAAAGACCTCATAAGTCTGTGTTTGTAGCAATCTGAGTCTGTGGACAGGATCTCATACGCATACCAAAATGCCTCCTAAAGCTGTCAACTTTGTCAAGCGTCTCGGAAATACCTCAAAGGGTCACTCCTTAGATAATTCTTCCGAATCCCGAGGTAGGAAGACTGTTCCATCATGTGTTGGTCATTCTTCCTCCAATGAGACTTTGCACATAATGGCAATATCTGAAATGGAGCTCACCAGAATTTTAAAAAAAATCTACAGAATTTGTTGATCTCAAGGATCACGTACAGCTCATGGATGAATTCGAAAAGTATATTGATCGTGAGCAAGTACTCTACAACATTATAGGGTCATTCTCTAAGGAAATTGAGAAACTTCTTCAAGAAAACAATATACAACGTGAAAAGATTTGTGATCTTGAAAAGCTGGTCAAAGAAGGTTCAATTAGAGAAAATTGTTTGATCAAGACGCATTCATATGATCTAGACAGACTTTGTGTTGAGAATGAGAAACTTGAAGCATCGCTTGTCTTAGCCCATGACAGTGCAAATCCTTGGAAAAGGAAAACTCTGTTCTAAATAAAAATTCTTCTGCACAAACTAATTCTCATGAGTTACTGTACAGAATGAAATTTTCTCCAGAAGAAGATTGTGTCAAGAAAAGTTTTCATAACTTATAATCTTCTCTGGTGGCTATGAAGTTTAAACAAGTACCAGTTGTTGCTTCTCCTCCACGAATTTGTACCTTCTGCGGAAAAGTAAATCACTATGCTATCCATTGTTTTGCTAGAAAGAAACGTGTTTCTGAACTTCACAAGTTGATTATTTCTACTGTCAATGGAGTAAATAGTCGGACGACTACTACAGTGAAGGTCCGTTCACAAGAAACCAGGCATCTTATGAAAATGATCTCTCTCTTAGAAATCATTACAGGACATTTGTAAATCCACGTGTTACCAATGAAAGTATGTCATGTACTTATAAGAACACATCTTATAAATCTAAGTCTACTGTATGGAGACGAATTTCATAAAATCCCCTAGAACCTATTTCTAGAGGTCCTAGACTTTGTCATCAGAAAGGTTTCTCGCGATGTGATTTCCAGAGAACTGCTAGACGCACTCTTTTTCCTGGAAGCTGCAGTGAAAGGACTAGAAATGTTGTAATAAGACATCCTGAAAGAAATTACAGCTACTCTCTCAGAACCTATGGTGAGGCTATGTATCCCTCTGCTACTTAGCAGCAGAATGGTCCATCCTTGTGTCTAACTTGAGAGATACAAGGATGAGGATTTGAGAGATGCTCAAGTATTGTGATATATTTTTCTCTTGTTTTTTTTTCTTTGCTGTATTGCCCTTTTTAGTCGCTTTGTCTTCTTGTCTCTATGATTTTGGGATGGAGGATTTTTGAAAGCTACATAGTGTGCAATATCACTTTTAGGGCCAATGGTTTTTGGTCAGCCCACGAACGACCGTATATCCTCAAAGAACTCTAGGGTTTCTAGACAGGGCATTCACGAACATATATAAATCTTATATGTGTTTCATTTTTCTTCAAAAAGGAGCTCTATGGAATATGTTCCCAAATAAGAAGTTAACCCCTTGGTTGAGGATGATCTCAAAGGATGTGATTCTGGTCAAGAGTTTATACGGAAGAAGATGCTTGAAATAAAAGAGTATAACACTTGGATTGGTGAATCTGTCAAGGGTTTGATTAATGTCCAGAATGAAGTTAAGAACGAACTGGTTAACCTTCAATTGCAGATAAACCAGCTGATTGATGGACAAAAATCCTTGGTACTCAGAATATATTGATCAGAAATCAGAAGAAAGTTATCCTTGACTGTGCAAAGGCTTGTCATTATGCTCGCACTATTGATCGAAAAGTTAACGTTCTAACTTTTGAACATGGTGTCTCTACGGTCAACAGGGTCAAGGATATCACTGACTCCTACTTTGATGGACCATTTCAGAGGTATGAAATCATCAAGGAAAACCGAGTCTTATATGCATAGTAAGTCTTCTTTTTGGATTAGTTGGAAGAATAACTAGTGCTTTGAATAGCGATGATTGTGACTACACATAGTTATTTTTGTTTTTATCTTCTTATGTTATTTTTTAGGTTTATTGGTTTTAAATTCTAAAAATATTTGGAGGATGATGTTTATTGCAGTATTTTAATGGTTTGAGATATTGCAATATTTTTATGGGATATGTATTGTTTGCGTCCGTGGACTTGAAGGTCCCATATTGCGGTCAAAAGTAAAGTCGTTTATGAATCGGTATTCGTATTGATGAAAGGACAAATGGACTTTTGACATATACAAAATTTATGCCTATGCAGTCATGTATTTGATGGAAAATAGGATAAAATCTTTTGTTCAACAATGATAAAGTCTATTATGTCGTTATGATGGAAAATAGAATAGATCCTTGTATGTTATCCACGGTATTGATCTTCATTGATCCATTTTATTATGTTTTACCTTGAAGGCTCCATTGTGTGTCTTATGTTGAGCACCTTACAACTAAGTCGATTTACCTTGGCTTTGTTGGTTGTTCCATGAAATGTTATATGTCGAGCATTAGGAACTAAATTAATTAACTAATTTAGTTATTTAGTTTGTACTCCATAAGTTTTCCTTCTTATGTTGAGTACATGTACGGTTAAGGTTGTCATATTCTATGATAAACATAGTCGGGGTTCCATAAGTTCTTTTATGTTGAGCCCGAAATAATTAAATTGATTACTTCGGTGATTAGTTTGGTTATTTTTATTCCAATTAGATTAATTATAGGTTCTCTTGTAATTAATCTAGTTGAGTTTTCATATATTCCACAAGTCCTTGTGTTGAGTATATGAAAGGCTACACTATCATGTTCCTTGGTTAATGTAGTCATATATTCCGTAAGGTTTTCCTTATGTTGATTATTTGAATGGCTAAGTTAGTCATCTCCGTGTGATTGAATTAGTCATAGTTCCGTGAGTTTACTTATGTTGAGAACCTTCAATTAAATTGATCACTTTTGTGGTTTGATTTAGTTGCGTATTCCAATTGAATTAATCATGGGTTTACTTGTGGTAAATTTGGTTGAGTTTTGGATATAGAAAATCATTCTCATGGTTTTTGGTGTCCCATAAAAAATCCTTCTTTTCTTTCGAAATTAAGGTCGCTCTTGTTGTTCTCCCGGGAGTGACATCAAATGGGGGAGAGTTCTTTTGAACTGTGCTTAATGGTAATATCTTGCGGGGAGTGCGGCTGTGGAATTTTATAGGGGTTATCTTGTATCTTAAAACTCCTTGATGAATGTTGTTAGCTTCGGCTATTAGATTGCATCTAAATTAAGTTGGTATGTATTTTTATTTTGGTCATGAAATGTCTCTTGTGGAAATTTCATTGTGATCCCATTCTTGTACCTTTGCCAATTTTATTGACAAAAAGGGGGAGAAATATTGTAGTTCACACTACAAATACATATGGTTTTCGGATCATTGTGTAAGGGGGAGTGGTTTCCATGATCCAGATGGAGTATTGACTAAGGGGGAGTGATACATATCACCATAGTATTATTGTTAAAGTCGTGATACAATTGGAATTTGATGTTACATAATAGTACTATGACACTGTATAATAATGATCGAGAATATCGATTTCTCTCATTGTTATAGCTACGGATCTTCAACAACGATGGTGCTAAACTTACAACCTTTGGGATCATTGGAGTACTTGGAAGGACGAAGATTTCAAGGAACGTTGAAGATTAGACTATGGAATATGATCCACTAAAGTTTATCTTTTTTGTATTCCATATGTATTAAAAGTTTTGTCACTAAAATTGACAAAGGGGGAGATTGTTAGAGCATAGCTCGGTCAACCTCGCATGCATTGCTATCTCAAGCATGTTTGTCAATGTTAGTGATCAAAACTATAAGTCTTGATTTCTAGCCTACATAGCTAAGTCTCGGACTAGGATAAAAAAGTGTAGTTGAGCTCAAGGACTTCATGGCGATTCATCATACAATGACGAAGATCTATACAAGGAACCGTGGAACTTCATCAACAAAAAGGTATGTGGAGAATTGAACATTTCTATCACTCAAAAGTCTATCTCTTCTATTTCCTACTTCTTATGAGACAAAATTCGTATGCTATATAGACTAGATCATACACATTTGATATTTCGAGCCGAGTATATATCGCCTATCTATATCTCGAAATCATGTGTTGGTAAAGCGTTTCGCTTTGATCAAGTTTATCTTCACCTAGTGATGAAAGTCATGAAAAGTTTCAATCACTTTGAGAATTGCTCTGACGTGAATCGGTCTGTGAATAACGGCTGCATAGCGTCCTCTGATAATGTCTCAATGATTGAAATAAGAGTTTAGATTACATAACCATGTATTCCTTGAACTGAAGTTTTCGAATTTTGTTGATCAAGAGAAATCAGGAGGATTGTGGAATTGGCTTGCCAAGTCCGCGAACCCAGTCTGAAGACTCAGTCCACGAACTGACGGAAGTTCTCGACCAATAATTTCTGCTGGATTTTCCAAAACTCGTTTGTGTGCTAAGTCCGCGAACCCAGTCCGCGAACTGGCGGAATTTCTCTTTCCGAGAATTTCTGCTGAGTTTGGAAAACTCAACCGATTAACTTAAGTCCGCGAACTTGTTTGTGAACTTAAGAGGTTATGATCTAAAGATGTGCTCTGAACATGAAACTTAAATTACTAAGCAATGCTTTATGCAAACCGTGGCTATAAAGTTCATGAGACGATTCAATCGAATCAAATCATCTTTGTTTCAATTGTGTCTTGCGTAGTTACATAATTCTCATAGCAATTGAACAACTCTTTAACTAGTTCATTTGAGTCAGTTGAACTAGTTATGGTGAAGAAGAACAAGGTTAATATGAAATGCTCATATGGTTGACCTTTTTGGGTTACTATGTTGAACCAACATACAAGTACACGTTTGGGAATGGTTTTCACGAACCCAGTAAACGTTTATCAAAATGTGTGTGACAAGCTAGGTTTTTCGATCTAATGGTTGAGAAATATTAGCTTGAATCTAAATCAGGTTTTTATCTAATGGTGAATATGGATTGCTTTGTAACTAAGGCAAAACCCTGATTGAAGGTTATATAAAGGAGACATCTAGCATTGTGCAAAACTAATCTCCAAACGTCTGTGCTACAAGTGCGCCCGCTAGAGTCGATCTCCATTAACCTTTGATTTTCTTCTCTAAAATCAGGTTAACGACTTAAAGACTTCATTGGGATTGTGAAGCCAGGCTGATACTACTTTATCGTAGTTGTGTAATCTGATCTTGCATCTTCTATCGTACGAGTACAATCGATTGAATTGACTTGAGTGAGAATTCTCCGATAGGCAAGATAAAGAAGTCACAAACATCTTCGTCTCACTGTTTGTGATTCCTCGACAATACGCTTGTGTAGTCAGGAAGGATTGTAGAGAGGTGATTGATTAATCTAGGCTGTTCTTCGGGAATATAATACCGGATTATCAATTGGTTCATGTTCACCTTGATTTATCAAAATACGGAACAAAACTAGGGTTTATCTGTGGGAGACATATTTATTTTTTGATAGACTTTTCTGTGTGACACAGAGTTGTTTATTATCAAGTCTGCGATTTTGGGTTGCAGCAACTCTTGGTTGTGGGTGAGATCAGCTAAGGGAATCAAGTGCGCAGTATCCTGCTGGGATTAGAGGCGTAAGAGTGCAACTGTACCTTGAATCGGTGGGAGACTGATTGGGGTTCAACTATAGTCCAATACAAAGTTAGTTTGCAGTAGGCTAGTGTGTGTAGCGGCTTAATATAGTGTGTATTCAATCTGGATTAGGTCCCGGGGTTTTTCTGCATTTGCGGTTTCCTCGTTAACAAAATTTCTGGTGTCTGTGTTATTTCTTTTCCGCATTATATTTTATATAATTGAAATAATACAGGTTGTGCGTTCGTGATCATCAATTGGAAATCCAACCTTTGGTTGTTGATAGATATTGATTGATCCTTGGACATTGGTCTTTGATACCGTCTAAGTATTCCTTGTATTTGATAAAGACTCGCTATTGTTTTTAGCTTGAGTAAAAATCAAATCAAGAGAGAGATATTAACTCCTTGAGATACTTTTATCTAGATTGAGTCTGACTATTTAGTTTATTCTCTAGTAAAGTATTTCGGAGTTAGTCCATACAGATTGCTAAGCGAAATATTGGGTGGTGTTGTTAGACCCCCGCTTTTTCACACTCCCCTTTACATAATAATATGTAAACCATATGTATTTTTAGTGTGAACTACATATTAATTCTCCTCCTTTTTGTCAATAAAATTGGCAAAGGTACAAGAACGGGATCCTAATGAAATTTCCGAAAGAGACATTTCTTGACCAAAAAAGAAAGCAAAAATATATTATCTTATTTAGATGCAATTATAAAGCCGAAGCTAAATGCATTCATCAAGGAGTTTGTAAATATACAAGATAATCCCTAAAATGTTCCACAACCGCACTCCCCACAAAGATTTGGCAATTAAGCGCAAGTTCAAAAGAACTCTCCCCCATAAAATGTCATTCCCGGAAGAACAACAAGAGCGACCTTAATTTCGAAAGAAAAAAAGGATTTCTTTGGACAAAACAAATCACATACAAGTATGAATTTGAATCCAAAATATTCAATTACACTAACCACAAGAGAACCCATGATTAATTTAATTGAGAAATGCTCAAGATAAGTGAACTTATGGAGACTCAAAATATACAATTAGATTAATCACAAGAGAAACCATAATTAATCTTATCGAAATACACAACCAAACTAACCACAAAAGTAATCAATTTCATTGGTCATGCTCGACCTAAGAAAACTTACGGAGCAACAACTAAATAACCAAACAAGATGATTAATTTAGTTGAATATGTTCGACATAAAGTACCTTACGGAACAACAACATAGCTAATCATGAAAATAATCAACTTGGTCGTTCAATGCTCAACATAGGACACTTTACGGAGCCTCACAGTAATACATAAAATATGGATCAGGGAAGATCAATACTGCGGAATACACAAGGATTCATTCTATTTTCTATCACTATTCGCATAACGACATTCAATAGACATAATCCTTGCAAACAAATTTTTTTAACCTATCTTCCATCAATAATTAACATAATAGGCTTAACTTTTGTGTTTTTCAAAAGTCTATTCATTCTTTTATCAATACATGCATATTGACATACGAAAGACTTTACTTTTGAAAAGGTATGGGACAATCATAGTTCACGGACGCAAACACACGTATCCCATAACAATATTGCAATATATAAAACCATAAAGATTAATACTGCAAAAATCAATCTTTGTCCTTAGAAGGTAGAATCAATCTTTTTCGCACGGATTTACACCAAGAGTGGTTACCAAAATCGTATAAAAAATATTTTCTTAACAAAAAAGAACATACAAAGTCATTAAAGACCATGCATCATAGTCCACATAAGATGATTGTGAACATTCAAGAATCCCATAACAAAGTGTACTACTGCCCATTATTGAATTTCCTTCTTTGTGATTCACCAACATCATTCTTTTAAAAGCTACAAATGAGCTTAGAATAGAATTACTCCAAGAATCCAAGTGCCCAAGTCCAGTAGAACAAGTGTGACGAAACGGAGCAAAACACTCAAAAACAAGATACGGGACAAAGACCAACCTCAAATCATTCACATTTAGGATTTATCATCACCATTTTGAATATAATTCAAATAGGAAGATAATGCAAAAAGAATGAGGTCATTCCGAGTTCGGACGAAGAAGTTACGGCAAAAACAAATTTATCGAATATCGACGTCAAGTATGCATACGGGCTTGCAAACGAATTTTCGTATCCTAGAGCAGTATGCAAACATCCCGAACTATTATTTTAAAACCTAAACATTTAAGAACCTTAAACACAGATCAAGTTAGGTAGAAAAGAACGAGAAGAAAGGTACGTGAATCATTATAAGTTCTCTAAGAAAATAAAAGCACAAATCTTGCTCAAGTTTATAGACATACCTTTTTAGATGAATCCAATTGAATTCTACAGCCTTACCAAACATAATCTGTGCGTCCCAATTTTCGTGCTTCCCTCACCGTATACATAACAGGGCATTCCTTGGTGAGGATGCACTTAAACACACTCAAGTTGTGTTGAGGTGAACAATGTCTTGCTCACCACAAGTGACTTTTTGGATTATCATGAAAGAGATCACTTTTAGAACCTTTCACATCCAAATCCATCTTTCCAAAGAACTCTTTAAGTTCCAACATCATGGATATTGCCTTCTCCATAGTCATGGAATTTTCTGGAAGATCATTCCTTTTCACACTTAAAGTATCATTGACTTTCTTTGGAACCCACCTATGAGTGCGTTTAGAAATAACCGGAACCTTCTTCCCGTTACTCTCTTCAAGATTTCTCGAAAGAGGATTGGATTTACTATTCTTTTTCAAGTTAGTCTTTCTCCAACTGGGAACATCGGATATTGTCTTCGTCTTTACGAAGTTATCCTTTTGATAACCATTACGATTGTGAAAAGGATTCGTATGACGTTTATAGGCAAAAATAGGTTTATCACAACACTGATTCCTTTGCCTAAAGGTTGGACAGTTACAACCTATAGCATTAAGGGGATTAGCCTTAACATATGATCTTGGTTTCACAACTTCTTGTGATGCCCAAACAAGAACATCATGAAGTTTCTCATTCCTTATACGGAAACGACATCTCCTTTCTAGGTGACCTTTATTTCCGCAATAGTGGCAAACATAAAGAATGTTCTTACCTCGATCCGTATGTGTTGACTTTGAAGGTTGATATACTTTGCTCTTTCGAACCTTAATTGTCGGTGAAGGTATTTTAATTTTTCCATCAGTGGAAACCTTTTATTGAGAAGAATCACTAGCCTTGACAAATTTTACCTCTTTGCTAATACTTGGAGCATATATTCCCTTATAGCTCAATCCTCGAGTATCACGATGATTTTTACTTGCTCCTAGAATAGTGGTTAATTTGCTTGAACTAGTATTGAAATGTTTCAAGTCATCTTACAACATCTTGATTTTATCAAGAGAAACAACTAAATCAGCCTCAAAGCGTTTTTCTCGAGCGAGACAAGCACTTTCTCTGTCATCAAAACTAATTTGTTGAGAGTTAAACCTTGCTTCAGATTCTGCAAGTTTCTCTTCCAACAAAAAGTACTTTTGATAAAGATTATCACATTAAAGTGACTTCATACGTAGGTTTTCCTCAGAATCCTTGAGGATCGATTCGTTAGAACGATTCGAAAAATAAACACCTGCGTAACATCTTCTCAATTTCTTGTTTTCTCCACAAAGAGGAGTCAGAAGAGGTGAGACATGAGAAGTTGTAATCTTCTTCATATTCCACGAATCCAGAAACTTAGCATACTCTGAGACTTCCTCATCAACATCTCTATCAATATCTGAATCACCTTCATCAGAAAGTTCATCCAACTGTTCTTCTAGGAGAGTTTCCCAATCAACAGTTTTTACATCAAGAGAATGTTTAGATATTGACTTATATGTGACAGTTCTCTCAGGTGAATCCAAGCTTTTAGAATCATCTGGTAATTTCTGAACTGGTACGTTATTAGAGACAAACTCGTCCATAATCAGATCGCTACAAACACAGACTTATAAGGTCTTTAACGTGTTTGCCTGCTCTGATACCAATTGAAAAAGTGGGGGTACAACAACCACACCCAATATTTCGCTTAGCAATCTGTATGGACAAACTCCAATATACTTTCTAGAGAATCAACTAGACAGTCAGACTCAATCTAGATAAAAAGTATATCAAAGAGTTTATATCTTAATCTCTCGATTTGATCTTTACTCTAGCAAATAGAAATCTGCGAGTCTTTATCAAAGAGAGATAACTCGGATGGTACCAAAGACCAATATCCAAGTGTCAATCAATTTAAATCAACAACCAAAAGGTTGGATATTCTAACTGATTGAACAATGCACAACCTGTGATATTTCAATTATATAAACAAATATAATGCGAAATAGAAATAACATAGACACCAGAATTTTGTTAATGAGGAAACCGCAAATGCAGAAAAACCCCGGGACCTAGTCCAGATTGAACACACATTGTATTAAGCCGCTACAGACACTAGCCTACTCCAAACTAACTTCGGTCTGGACTGTAGTTGAACCCCAATCAATCTCACATTGATCCAAGGTACAATTATGCTCCTACGTTTCTGATCCCAGCAGGATGCTACGTATTTGATTCCCTTAGCTGATCTCACCCACAACTAAGAGTTGCTACGACCCAAATTCGAAGACTTTAATAAACAAATCTGCATCACACAGAGGAGTCTACAGTAACATATAAATCCGTCTCCCACAAATATACCTATGAGTTTTGTTCCGTATTTTGATAAATCAAGGTGAAAAGGAACCAATTGATAAACCGGACTTATATTCCCGAAGAACAACCTAGTATTATCAATCACCTCACAATAATCTTAATCGACGCAGCGAAAAAAAATATTGTGGAATCTCAAACGATGAGACGAAGTGTTTGTGATTACTTTTCTATCTTGCCTATCGGAGATATAAATCTCAAGCCAATTATTACAATTGTAAGAAGATGCAAGATCAGATCACACAACTACAAGAAAAGTAGTATCGGTATGGCTTCACAATCCCAATGAAGTCTTTAAGTCGTTAACCTGGTTTAGAAGAAGAAACCAAAGGTTAAAGGAGAATCGACTCTAGCTATGCAACTAGTAGCACACGTAAGGTGTGGGGATTAGGTTTCCCAGTTGCTAGAGTTCTCCTTTATATAGTCTTTCAAATCATGGTTTGCAATCAATGTTAGCTTGGTAACAAAGCATTCAATGTTCACCGTTAGATGAAAACCTGATTAGATTCAAGCTAATATTTCTCAACCGTTGGATCGAAAACTTTGCTTGTTACACACAAATGAAATGTCCAATTTTGGGTTTATGTAGCCGTTCCCAAACATTAACATTTGTTGGTTTAACAATAGTTAACCAAATGGTTAGCCATATGATCACTTTCATATCCACCATATTCTTCTTCACCATAACTAGTTCAAATGACTCAAATGAACTAGTTAGAGAGTTGTTCAATTGATTAGATCTTATGTAACTACACAAGACACAATCGAAGCAAAAATGGTTTGATTCACTCGAATCGGTTCATGAACTTTATAGCCACGGTTTGCAAAAGCATTCCTTAGTTTATATAAACATGAGTTCAAGAACAACCAATTTTAGATATAACCTGCTCAAGTTCGCGGACTGGGTTCGCGGACTTAAGCTCACGGAAGGAGTTCACAAACTCCAGCAGAAATTCTCGGGTCGAGAACTTCCGTCAGTTTGCGGACTGAGTTCGCGGACTTGGCTCACTCCACATTCTGTTTCTCTTGATAAACAAAGTTCGCAAACTTTGGTTCAAGGAATAAGGACTTATGCATATATGTGTTTCCACAACAATGCTTATATCCTACCAATGGTTATGTAATCTAAATTCTCATTTCAATCATTGAAACATTCTCACAGGACGTTATATAGCCGTTATTCACAGACCATTTTTCGTCAGAGCAATTTCCAAAGTGATTGAAACATTACATGACATTCGTCACTAGGTAAAGATGAATTTGGCTAAAGCAAAAGCTTACCAACACATATTTCGAGAAATAGATAGGCGAGTTACACTCGGCTCGAAATAGCAAATGTGTATAATGAAAGTCTATATATCAAAACGACTTTTGTCTCAAGAATAGGAGATAGAGTAGATAGACTTTTGAGTGACAGATAAGTTCAAGTCTCCACATACCTTTTAGTCGATGAAGATCCACCAGTTCCTTGAGTAGTCCTTCGTCTTGTATGATGATTTCCATGGAGTCTTGAGCTCAACTACACTTTCTATCCTAGTCTGAGACCTTTAGCTATATATGCTAGAAATCAAGACTTATAGTTTTGATCACTAACATTGACAAACATGCTTGAGATAGCAACGCATGCGAGTTCGACCGAGTAATGCTCTAACGTAGTATATACTTCCTTGACACTTTGATCATAATAGAATGATCAAGTCACCGATATTAGATATATATAAATATAGTAACTTTGTATGTTATGTTTATATAAACGATTTGAAAGAAACAAAGATAGAAACGGAAACAAGTCAAGCCTGCATTACTAACCTCGAACAGAAGGATGATGTGTACGTTGATGTCGATAGGTCTTCAGATTCTTCAGAGTAACACGAGTTTGTCTCAACATTTTTAACGTTCCTAGTCTAACCTAACGAAGTTGATTCTAGTAACCTAATCAAGCAGCTTTGAGTTTTGGAGCTAATATGACAACCAAACTTAACATACCAATGCTTGGTGGGTTCAACCGAGCAATGCTCTAACAAATTGAATTACTCATCAGGGGGAGCGCCATCATTAAAGGTGTATTTACTGGGATTATCACGTTGTACTCTTTTTCCTTCGTCCATGTTTCGTCCCCTTGGATTTTCCTTTTCAAGATTTTAACGAGACAACATATGCATGTCCAACACTCTTCGAGTCTTTACATGCTTATCCAATTTAACATTTTTCTCTTTTAAATTTTCCTGGTACATTTGCAGTGACTTAGCCATAGTGGTCATCAGAGGAATGTTATGAACCCGAAGTCTAATTACTAAAATATGCTTGTGTTCTAACATTAATTAGGGTCTATATATCTTGGTGACCAAGTCTTTCTAGTTTCCTAACATAAAGTAAATTTATTTATTTTTTCATTCATTATTTTTGGGGTAAAAAATCGTGCTAGACTAATATTTGAACACGTAATTTTTTTAATTTAAATAACTCAAAACATTATGTAAATTTGGCATGGCCCAAAGAGGTGAGTTTGATGGAGATGCCATTGAGGTGCCAAGTTCACAAAAATCACAAATATAAGATAAATGGGATGCTCTCGACCACCTCAATAATTGGAAAATTCCCCTAGGCGTAGATGGGATCCAACAGTAGAAAAGAGTCGAGTCATGGCATTGAACCTTGGCAGTTGGCACCTTAGCTTGACTTCTGTAATGGTACCTAAGATGGCATACCTAAAGTGGGCAGGCTTGGCTTATACCCCAGATGTAAAAATATATGTGCCGGCTGTAGTGACTAGGGATGTGCAAGGCCGTAAGGTAATTGCCTTTCATTATTAACTTGCTGATCCGGGATCCGTCACTGAGTCATCAATGGATCTGTGTAAATAGCTTCTTGGCAGTTTTTCTTACCTGTTGCTCAATCCGCCTGATCCAAGCCACGGGATGGAGGGTTGTGGTCCGGCTGATTGCAAAATGAATGTGGATACGAGTCATGGGAACAATTGATCTGGTCCGCTGCTCATTTCAATTTATACTTCAACTATTTCTCTCTGTCTAAACCCTGAACTCTACTCTCTCTCTCTGAAACTAGTAGAAGTCAAATTTATCAAAGTCCCCAACGGCTACCTTCTACTCCCCACTCTCTCATCTCCCGCCATGTCCATCCATCCACCATATCAAGCAAGCTCATGGCCTAATCATAGCAGTGGGTCTCTCCACCAACAACACAATCATGGCTCACCTTCTCTCCGCATTAGCTATCTCTCCACCAGATTCATCGCCATCAACCTCACAATATTCACTCTCGATATTTCAACGTTTCGAAAACCCAAACATTTTCGCTTCAAATAGTATGATTAGATGTTTGGCTAAATCCCAAACTCCTCAAAATTCCTTTCTACTGTATAAATCCATGCATCAGAATGTTTACTGTCAGCCTAATAATTATACTTTTCCATTTGTTCTTCAAGCTTGCAGTAAGCTTTTAGGTACTCGTGAAGGACTCCAGATTCATAATCATATTGTTAAACTCGGGTTTACTAAAGATGTTTACATCAAAAACTCTTTAATCAATTTTTATAGTATGTGTGGTCAAATACAAAGTTCCCGTCAAGTGTTTGATGAAAATCCTCAGTGTAGTGATATTGTTACTTGGAATGCAATTTTAGCTAGTTATGCTAGAGATGAGCAGTTAGATACCTCGGAACAGTTGTTTGATGAAATGCCTGAGAAAGATGTGATTTCTTGGAGTACATTGATTGTGGGTTATGTTCAAGGAGGAAAATTAGAAAAGGGGTTGGACTGTTTTAGAGAAATGAAAGAGAAAGGACTAATTCCAAATGAGGCAATTTTTGTTACTGTTCTCTCGGCTTCAGCTCAAATGGGTTTGCTTGAGCATGGGAAACTAGTTCATTCCACTATAAAAGCGTCCAACTGTCGAATGACTGTTCCACTAAAAACTGCTCTTATCAATATGTATGCAAAATGTGGTTGTATTGAGATGTCAAGGCAACTTTTTGATGAAATGCGTCGAAGAGATGTTTGGTCTTGGAATGTCATGATTTGCGGTTTAGCAACTCATGGCCTAGGAAAGGAAGCTCTTGGACTTTTTGAAAGGTTCACGAAAGAAGGGCGGAGACCAGTTAATGTGACCTTTGTCGGGGTATTGAACGCCTGCGGTCGAGCAGGTCTTGTCAATGAAGGCCGGCGATATTTCAAGTTGATGACAGAGGTTTATGGGATTGAGCCGGAGATGGAGCATTATGGGTGCATTGTTGATCTCTTGGGCAGAGCTGGATTTGTGGAAGAAGCTTTGCAATTGGTCGAGAATATGACAATTCAACCAGATCCCGTATTGTGGGGAACATTATTAGGGGCATGTAAGGTTCATGGGCAAGTTGAATTAGGTGAAAAACTCGGCAGGAAACTAATTGAAATGGATCCTAAACATGACGGCCATTATGTATTGCTTGCCAATATTTATGCGAAAGCTAGAAAATGGGAAGATGTGGTCAGAGTAAGAAGACTAATGGTTGATCGAGGAAATAATAAAATTGCTGGATGGAGCTTGATTGAAGCACAGGGAGAGGTTCATCGGTTTATCGTAGGGGATAGAGAGCATAAACACTCTTTGGAGATATACAAAATGCTCAATGTGATTGATAGGCGTCTGGCAGAAGCCGGATACTCCCCAGATGTTTCACCTGTTTTACATGATATAGGAAAGGAGGAGAAAGAGAATGCAATTAGAGTGCACAGTGAGAGGTTAGCTATTTCTTTTGGTTTGTTGGTAACACAAGTTGGTGATTGTATTCGAATTGTGAAAAACTTGAGAGTTTGTGAGGATTGTCATTTGGTTTGCAAGATGATCTCGAAGGTTTTTGAGCGGGAGATTATTGTAAGGGATGGAAGCCGATTTCATCATTTTAAAGTGGGTAATTGTTCTTGCCATGACTATTGGTAATGAATCTGTTGTAAAATGGATTCAATTTTAGTTTTAACACTTATTTCTTTGGTTTGACTATTTGAGATGGAGTATAGGCATTTATAGGATATTATGGTCTCCTGCTGTTGAAGTGTTGAACTTTAAGTTAAACTTGTGTTACCTATCAGAAAGAATTGGCAACTTATCTTCATCATCATATGGACAGCATCCTCCTCCAAGCACAACAACAGGTAATCACCTACCCACCTCTGTCTTCATTGGGTTTTTGATTTCTCAATGCGGTTGACGCCATTCTATTGCACTGGCTTAGCATTGCACAAAACATGGGCTCACCACTATCATCATATACACTTCATCAAAGTATTTTAGCTGGCTATCATTGAACTGTCATCATCTCATATCTTTGGCTAAGACGAACAGAGTGTATCTTTGTCGTACAGTCTTGGCCTTACGTGCTCTGTTCATGTCATTCTTTGCACCTATTTCCTAATTATTTTCTTAGAGTCTACTTATAGAAACAAACAAGTAAATGGAAGTCATACATATTGCATTTACAAACAGTAGGGCATTTGAATGAGTGATACGCAGATCGCTCAAGTATAATTTTGCAAGAGCTACTCTATCAGTTTGCCTTTTTAGATCCATACTACTTCAGTTAGATTGATCTCCGGATGCTTTGGTTCGTATAGTGCTCAAGTTGTGTTACTATGATTCGCTCTCATATATGTTTCCTAACTCTTCAGTTTACTCCATGAAATTAAAATTTCCTTCATATCATAAGTCTTCACTCTAACATGTAGGCTTTAACATTCAAAACTGGTCTTTGGTGACGTATAGAGACTTTAAATTATTCTCATACTGCCTTTAATTTTGCAAGGTCACTGCATGCTTATTCTCTACACAACTTCAAAGTTAAACAGACTGTTGGATTATTGATAGTTACTTTGAAGATGTCATGGGTACTAGCGGAACTTTTCAAAACCTGCACCTTATATGGATTAAAAGCTCCTGAAACCTGTCCAGATTTTGTCCAAAGTTTCAGCAATTTGTAGAATTTGTTTACCCTAACTTGTCACCTACCGGCCAATTTTTTCTGGGTGTCTACTGAAAATATCGGGAACATGCTCGGTCTCCATTAACAATACAAAAGCAATGGTGCATACCTATGACAATGTATTGGAGCTTAGACAGGGTTGGGTTTTACTTGATATGCAATTAAGTTTTAGCCAGATAATAATTTTCAAATGCTAAAGCCAACATGTGAAGAGCAAGTGCCCAACTTGTGTTTATGTAATGATCTTCATGACCTACTTAACATTTAAAATTGAATTTTGAAGTCTCATATGCGCAGGCACTAGATCACTAGACTAGAGTGGCCCTTTGCTTGTTTTGAAGTATTGTGATGATGTGATCTAAGGTTATAATAATACATAAAAAGGTGTTCCATTCCTTCATTGCTAATATTCACTGAACTTTCCAAAACTTTGAAAGACTGCAGTTTTGACACAACTTTGAAAGCTGAAATTTCTGGTAGTTATTGTAGATCAAATTTGTTTGTTTGTTAGTAAAGGGAATGATTTGCTCAATCTTATATAATACAGTATACTTTTCTTAAATTCAATATTCTCTGATCAAAACCTATTTCTATGGCTTTTTGGATATAAAGAAGAGAGTAGAAAACAATTTATATGTGGGTTCATAGTTCATTTTATAAGCAACTGGTAAATCCTACTTGCGCAATTGCTAGTCAACTGTTTATGAATCAACTCCCTTTTGGCTTTCTTAGGATTAGAAATTACCAAATAAGCTTCAATGTCTGTTACAATTTCAATCTTTAGCATAAAAACCATAAGTTTTCAGGCATCTAGCCGGGGACTAGTTATCGATTCAGGAACACTCTTTCGAGAGTGAGATGTCCTCATGAACACACTTTCGAGAGAGTGTCTCAAGGCTTGTTATTGCATGTATCCTCTGAAATGTGAATCACAGAGAATCCACTATGTGAATCACAGAGAATCCACTTTTAAACAAAACTTAGCCAAATCTAAAGCTTTGTCTTGAAGTTACATAAGAGTGCGTTAAACTAATTCTGTTATAGAAAAATGCAGTACATGAGATTCTCTATCAAGTCATCCAAGAAAATCAAAAGTGTGAAGATAGAAATCCTAAAAACTAATCAAGCTATCGCTTTTGAAAACTTTAGGCCGCTATCCGCGTCTTATCTTCTACGCGATATCGGTGCAAGAAAAAATCTCAACTGAAATAAAGTAGCCGTTATTCTTGCCGTTTTTAGGTCACTCAACGGTCATTCTTCTACCTGCTCAGGAGGGTGCTTAGAAAAATTTGTTAATCGTTTCCCACCATCTCTGCTAATCAAATTTGTCTTCGCTCCTTCGAAAAAAGGGTTTTTGTTTTTCTTTTCACCACATATTTTACTTTATTCACCACTCTAAACCTTGAAAATTACCTAAATTTACAATTCTGTTAAAGGGACGGGTGGTTCCATGGGAGGGGCGGCAAATCTAATAAGACAAAAAGGATCATTAGGTGGTAATTCAAGTGCCCCTTATCAAAAAAATATGGAAATGACCAATTAACCCTTATTATTAATAATCGAGATTAGTGATGATAATCAAGATTAGTGTTGATAATCAAGATTAGTGTTGATAATAAATTTTCACTTATAATAACTCTAAAATCAGATTTTTAGAGTTACAAAAAAAAGTTTATAGGAGAAGAAAAAGAAAACTTATGTGATATTTGTGAAACCCTAGATTTTGATTCACTCAACCAAAATGAGTGATTCCAGTGGCAAATTTGAGATGAGTGAATCTCTATACGATAAAGAAAACAAATACTACATACCTCTTGATGGAGATCCTGATATGGAGTATTTGTTAGATGGTAGAGATGTTTTAACCCATAGTGAAGGTCAATCTCAACCAATTGAAGATATTACCCAACAAAGTGAAGAACCCAGCACTGAAAATCACCAGGTATACTTCTAAACTAGTTCCCAATAGCTTTTTGTTGCTTAAAATTCTCTAAAGAACGTAAACAAAATCAAATTTTTAAAAATTTCAGAAGAACTTATGGTTGGTAATTAGCTAGTCACCAACCGTAACTGTATGTTACGTTTCGTAAAGTATCCAATACCAACCGTAACTGGTTCAATTTGGGGAAAAACCCAATCGTATTACCAGTTACGGTTGGTAGAAAATTTTCGAGACGAACCGTAAGCCCAGTACGGTTGGATATGTCCTTCAGTGGTTACCAACTGTAACTCATCATGTGCATGGCAGTATTTACTGCACTTTTTACGGTTGGTAATGTGTAAATCGAGACTAACCGTAACTTGGTTACGGTTTGTTATCTGTGTTTTTACCAACCGTATATTTCTCTGCCTGTTTTCATTTTCATTTCACCCTATTTACGGTTTGTTACTGGAGGACCATTATCAACTGGAGTTAAGTTACGGTTTCTAAATGATTGTAGTTACCAAACGTATCTCTGATACGGTTGGTGTTTCATGTGTCGTGTCCAACCGTAGCTTTATATATGTTTTCGTTTTGTTGCCTTATTTAGACTAATGTGGGTATATTGTTGTCCAGATCGTGGATGTACCTCCCCTAATGGATGAACAACCTTTATCAAATCAACTTCTCACCCAAGATTCTAGCTCTCACTATTTAACCGAGGAGACATGGGAGGAAAAAGATTATGCAAAGCATTGGGCTAGAGAACGAGGCAAGTTGATTATGTGTATCATAGTTTGTAATGGTAGCACTAGTGAAAGTGCCTTTCAAATGGTTTGCGAGTGTAGTGGACAACATAGAAGTCATGCAAAAAAAAAGGTATCGTGCAAGTAGCAAAGGCAAAGAGGAAGCAAATTACGTTCACTAAGAAGACTCGATGCCCCTTCAAGCTTCAATTTAAAAGGAACGCGGAAAAAAGGTGGTTTTTGGAGAAAGTTGTATGCGGTAGTGATAACTACCCTATACCGGAGAGTTTGCTATCACATTCGTATGCTGGACGTCTTACCGAAGAAGAAGAGAAGATCGTAGAGTCACTGACACAAATTCGTATGAAGCCCGTTGATATCCTCGCTCACTTAAAGGAAAGAAACCCACAAAATGCTTCTACTTTGGCTAACATCTACAACGCAAGAACAAAATTGAAGGCTAAGAAATGGGAACAAAGGAACGAAATACAACAATTAAGGCATTTGGGGGAGGCGAATAATTACTCGGTTTTCCACGATGATGATGAGAAAGGACGAATAAGACATATTTTGTTGGCTAATCCTGAGTTTGTGAAGTTGGCACGGTGCTCTCATCAAATCCTTCTAATGGATTGCACATACAAAACCAACAAGTTTGAGATGCCGTTGTTGAACTTTGTCGTGCAAACTTCTACGTATGCTCCTTTTAGTGTTGGTTTTTGCTTCTTGAAAGATGAGCTCGAAGAGAGCTATGTGTGGGCATTTAACCAAGTGAAGTTATTCTACGTAGAGGGATATACTCCAAAGGTGATTATTACCGACAAGGAACAAGCTTTGTTGAATGAACAGAGACCAACCGTACCACTCACACGGTTGGTAAATAGTGAATCGAGACCAACCGTATCAACGATACGGTTGGTAACTGACGTATCGAGATCAACCGTAACTAAACTACGGTTGGTATTTTATCTTAGTTTTCAACCGTAAGTTTTCTTTGGCCAAATACTAACATACAAGATGTTCTACGGTTGGTAATGGATGTTGAGTTACAAGTCGTAACTCAAATACGGTTGATAACATTGATGGAATTACAAACCGTAGAAACGAAATGAAAGTTACAGAACAATGTACAGTTCGTAACTCAACACACGAGACCAACCGTAAGCTACTTACGGTTGCAAAAAGAAAAACGTATCTGACAATTTCTCATAAATTCAAGAACTTACGGTTGGTATTTCAGTTATTACGAACCGTATCATCAACAAAAACCATAGTTACGGTTGAAATTGGAGTAATTATCAACCGTAACTCACATGCAACACAAAAATTTCAGTTTCAATTTCGATCCAAAACCCTAATTTTTTATATAAAACTAACTTAAATCAAACAATAGACTAAACCCTAACTGGGTTTTTCGAAACATACCTCAAATAAGTCATTGTGCTTGATTTTGACGGTTGAGGAGTTTTAAATTGATGTTCTTGACCTAATGGAGGATTTGGTTCATTAGAACGGCTAAAATCTTCGTCAACCTTCTTCTTCGGCATCTCTAATATAGTTTCTTTCCAATCAACGATTATCAATTTTTCAAATCACCGATTAATCGAAGAGGACGATGAAAAATCAGTTTTAATGGTGGAGAGGAGGAGAAGAGAATAAGTAAAGTTGAAAAAAAAACTGTTTTGATTTTCAGATTCAATTGGGTTAATAATGGGGAAGGATAATTCAGTCTTTTCAACCAAAAAAGTAAGGGTAAATTAGTCCATTTGAGGTAAAAAGGGTAATCTAGTCAATTAAAAACCATATAAGACATCTCCTAACCAATAATAGGGATATTGCTATCACCCTTACCGCCCCACCAATAGAACCACCCGCCCCTTTAACCGGATTGTAAATTTAACCTATGGGAAGTGGAACTCTTCACCAGACACCGATCCACCCCCACAACAAATCTTGAAAAGACATGAATCCTTAAATTGTTCTTACAAAAACTTATTGACCATCGAAAAAACTTAATATAAAACCATTAGCAAATCATATTTTATTTGAGAATAGAATTTCATCCGTCGCCCATTTATGAACGGCAATCAAGACACAGTTAAGGAACGACCAAAATCTTCGATTTCAGCATAGGATCAATATATATCCTTATGTCCAGCGAAATGAAATTTTAATGACGAAAAAGAGGAAGCTATCGTGAACAGAAGATTATGCTTTCCTCTCCCCTTTGACTTGGTCCAACAACGTTGACCAAGTCCCTGATGGCGAAACATAGACACATTTAGTTGGTTAGGTAGTTATCATCTGAACCCACAACCTGGCATATTAAAATTTTGTCCCTCATTGTATAAATATCATAATTATATCAAATGACGAAATTAAAATGTCAATTGAACACTCTTTAGGTCGTGTAATAATGCTCCACCGGCCAGCTTTGAAAATAAATTTATCCGACTGATGATATTGTCACGGTTAAAGTTGTTGTTGTGCTGCGCGTGTTGCATACTTGGTTTTCTAACAAGAATCCAATGGGACAAAGTCACTAATCATATTGTTTGTATTTCAAGTCCCATATTAAGCTTTTGGTCCTATAAAAGATGGCCACTTTATCTGTGGCTAATGGAAACATTTTACGTTATAAATAGAATTTAGAGTGATCCTTTAGACTTCTTTTGACCCTACCGTGCAATTAAACAGTTAAACAATATTAATAGCATCCTTAATCATTCCTTTTGATTTAATCTTCATTAAACAAGGGAAAAACAAAAGCCAAAATTTGCGTTCGGATTGAAAGTTTTTTGTCCCCAGCGAGTTATCTCTGTATATAAAGAGAGCCAAACATGAAGATTTGAATTATAGTTGGAGAAAAATCTCTTGTACATTGAAAGAAGAGATAGAAAAGATGACAAGGGGAGCTTCCCAATCATCAATCTCCTCCTTGCTTTCTATCTTCTTCTTATTGTTTTTGGTTCGGAGTGTTAATGGAAATCCTAATTATATGGATGCTTTAGCCAAGTCCATATTATTTTTTGAAGGTCAGAGATCAGGGAAGCTCCCCGCAGGTCAGAGACTCACCTGGAGATCTCATTCTGGTCTTAAAGATGGTTCTGCCGCTAATGTACGTATACTTGTGATTTTCGCATTTTTGATATGCTATAAGTTGTTTCTTTTACGTTTTTTTCCTTTCAAAATGTGAGTTGTTTTATTTTCTTAATGTTTTTCTTTGCGGAACATGGTCACATCAAGGTTTTAAGCCTACTTGCACGTTTTTAACTTGTGTATCCCCATGCTAACAGCTTGAAATTTAATGGGAGTGTTTCACTAAATTGGAATCACAAACGTATTCCTTCGTTTCTACATAAGTGGTATCATCACTTTTTCACTTTAACCTAAATATTTGTCTGTATATATATGTATAGTCTTACCCCATTCCGTCATTCATCATCTTCTTGTTTTTGCAGCTTATAGATGTTAAGCTGATAACAAACTTTCTTGGGACATGACATGGGACTTTTTGTTTTAGACCTTGCTTTTTGGGTTCAAGCTAACACCAACTGAAAGTTGGATTCCTCGGCTAAGGAAGAAAAAAAAATTCCTGTCAGTAATTTTTGTGTCGCATATCTGGCCTGCCAGCTCAAACAAAATGCTTTAAACATAATCAGAATGGAACAGCGTCCTATTTTTACTTCGTCACTTATTTGATATATAAATGGAGCATACGTAAAACATAAATGGGCATACATATGGATGACCCTAACTAGTGTTGGGTTATAAGGGGTGTCTAATGAATGGTTAAGTTACTTAGATACCCTTGATTACTAAAATAATTTTTGTAATTTTTTTTTAATTTTTAATTTTTTCTTTTATTTATTTTTTTTCAAAAAGAAAACATACTTTCTTTTTCAAATATTTTTTTTAAATTATTTCCCTTCATTCTTTTCGTATTGCAAGCAAAAAAAATTTACGACAATTACAGAGCCAACAAAATCAAATTATCAACCGAATTTCTCATTTTTCTTTATCCTGGAAGCGTTGATGAACAGTTCGGGTGATAATTAAACACAAAAATGTTAGCCGAACTTCACTTTATGAAGAACAATATTAAACGTGGATGTCCAATTTTTTGGTCGAATCTGCCGAACCTAAATTCCGCAGTTATCGAGTTAAGTTCGGCTGATAAACGTGTCAGCTGAATCTAGGTGTGTTTTCACAAAGCCCAAATTCGGAATTATCAGCGAAATCTGTGTATGTTTTGAAAAAACCTAGGTACGACATATAACTTGTCAGCGGAACTTTTGTTTGTAAATAAAGAAAAGAATAACAAAACAAAAAAAAAATATTTTAAGAAAATTAATTATTTTTAAAGTAATTAAAAAATATAAATGATAAGGAAATTTTTGCCATTACGAAAAATGGCTAGATAAGGGGAATTATACAAAACTATTTAATATCCCGGTGTTGTCCTATTAGTATTCTGTATGCCCCGATATTCTTGGGTACGACCCATATGATGGTTCTGTAAATGCCTCTTTTGGAGCAACATTTTGATTTTTAAAGAAATCGCAATATGCAACCTGGAAATGAAGAGTCTGTCACAAGCCCAGTCAAATTGCTTACAAAATGCCCATTACTATGGTACTCACTGTTACTATTCTTGTTTTGCAATCTAGGTTGATCTCACTGGGGGCTACTATGATGCCGGCGACAATGTTAAGTTCAACCTTCCAATGGCATATTCCACTGTTATGTTATCATGGGGTTCACTCGAAAACGGGAAGAAAATGGGAGCGCAGTTAGGAAAAGCACGTGTTGCAATCCGTTGGGCCACAGATTACTTACTAAAATGTGCAAATGCTAGCCCTGGTAAACTCTATGTAGGTGTAGGTGATCCAAATGTTGATCATAAATGTTGGGAACGCCCTGAGGACATGGATACAGTTCGAACTGTTTATTCTGTGTCCGCTGGTAGTCCGGGCTCAGATGTTGCGGCCGAAACTGCAGCTGCCTTGGCGGCAGGTTCAATGGTGTTTAGGGTGGTGGATCGTAAATATTCATTATTGCTTCTGAAGACGGCAAAGAAGGTCATGAAATTTGCACTGTCGTATCAGGGTGCCTATAGTGATTCTCTTGGCTCTGCTGTTTGTCCCTTTTATTGTTCTTATTCAGGCTATAAGGTGAGAACTCTGAACAACTTCCATGATAACTGATGTACTAATCTAGTTATGTTGGAGCTTAATCAGGGTGGTATATTTATTTACTGTACCTGCAGGATGAATTAATTTGGGGTGCTACATGGTTGTTGAGAGCAACGAACGATGTTTCGTACGCAAACCTAATAAAATCTCTTGCCACTGATGATGGGGTTGATATCTTCAGTTGGGACAACAAATTTGCTGGTGCATATGTTCTTCTCGCCAGGGTAAGGAAAATCAAGATCCAAGAAGAAAAATTTAAAATGAAATCTATTGATTTGAATTTTAATTGATTGTTGTGCATTTTCACTTGATATGTACAGAGAGCTTTGTTGGACAAGGACAAGTCATTTGATCCATTCATTCAAAAAGCTGAAAACTTCATGTGTCGTATTCTACCCAATTCACCTTATTCAACAACACATTATACACCAGGTACTTCAAATTTTTCAAATTCAATTTCAATCAAGAACTTTGTGGGGGAAAGCTAACGGGTAGATCATTGTCGTCTAAAGAGGAAAATCAAATTATTTCAAAACTTATGAAATCAATGAATCAGGGTAACCTAATAGTGAATGAATTTTGCAGGGGGGTTGATGTACAAATTAAGTCAATGTAATCTTCAATATGTTACTTCCATCACCTTCTTGCTCGCAACATATGCCAAGTACATGGTAGCTGCCAAACACACCTTCAATTGCGGTAACACACTTGTAACATCAGAGACCCTCAGGCATTTGGCCAAGAGTCAGGTAAGCCAAAATCTATATATGTTTTGAAGCACCACATCTCTGTATGAATGCCATAGATTAGTCTTCTAGACTTTGATTTGTCTTTCACAATGTTGGAAATTTCAGGTGGATTACATTCTAGGGGTGAACCCACGGAAAATGTCGTACATGGTAGGCTATGGGCCATCCTACCCACACAAAATTCATCACAGAGGATCATCCATCGCTTCCATCAAAACTTACAAGCAAACCATAGGGTGCGATGGTGGATTCCAGCCGTTTTTCTATTCTCAGAAACCTAACCCGAACATCCTTATTGGTGCGGTTGTGGGTGGACCTGATCAAAATGATGCGTTCCCAGATGATCGAAGTGATTATAGCCGTTCGGAACCTGCCACTTACATCAATGCTGCTTTAGTTGGACCCTTAGCCTACCTAGCAGGAAGCTATAGTAAGTAATGGAGTTTACTAGCACTAGGGTCCAAGATCTGTTAATGACGACTACTGGACTTGAGATTGTTTATTAGTGAAAATATGGAAATGATCACCCCCAAGTAAACGAAGTGGTGCTTCAAAAAAAGAAAAGAATGGTGTATGTGTATGTGTTAGATTGCTAGAGAAAATTCTAAGAGCTTTGTCGAGTACCTAGTCAGTGGTGCCATAGAATAGACGTCATTTCCAAAGGGAAAAAATGTCATATAAACTAGGTTGTTAAAGATTCATATGAATGAAGCTCTTTTTTTCTTTTGCTGTTTTTCCCCTCTCTTTTTTTTCCTTCTTCAATTTGACATTCAATTAGAAAAGTCTAATAATCCTTACCAAAAAAAAATAGTTGGGAGCCTTGCGACAAGCTGGCAAAGAAAAAAAACATCACAAAATTGGTCCGGTAGCTCTAAAACAATAATTCCTAGGTGAAAAAAACATGTAAAGCTCGATACTGTTTAATTGTCGTGTAATTAAAAAGATACTTTTCTATTATCCGTTTTGGATATTCTATCTTGAATTTTGTTTATTAATTAACTAGAACGGACTAATATGTCCTTGTCTTTTTTAAATGTTGCGGAGACCTTCGATTCAAAGAAGAACATGCTTTTCATCCTCAAACATATTTTCTTTCTTCTCCTCCGATAACTCTTCCTGAATTAGCTGATGATAGATGATACCATATTTGATCACCACCAATGCTATTGTCGTGAATCACCATTTGGATGAATAACCACCGCCACTACAACAGGTACATTTACCGACAAGTCTTGATTTAGTTTGTATTTCATAAATGAACTACAGTAACATATTTCAACACATGATAAAACCTGGATAAAACTAGGCTCATCCAGTGACAACACATGACGAAACCAATTTCATCTAGTTTTCCAGTGATAACACATAATGAAACCAATTTTATCTAGTGGCAACACATGATAAAACTAGGCTCATCCAGTGGCAACACATGATGAAACCAATTCCATCCAGTGATAACACATGATGAAATTAGGAAACAAATATCGAAGTGTATACTAAGATGAAAAATTCATAAACTAAAACGAAAACCATTTTGAAATCAAATATAATTAAAAAGACAACTAGGGTTTGAAACTTACTAATTTGAGCATATATACTTCAATCCACACAAGACCCTAATTTTATAAATTTAAGAATTTGAAATTTTTTAACTAAATTAGGGTATTAGAAAATTCTTTGTGGATGGTAGTGGTGGTGATGCTGATGATGGTTTTGGAGGAACACGATATTTGTCGAAAGTGGTGGTAGAGAAGGTGGTGGTGATGATAATATCGGTGATGGTGGTGGATAAAGTTGATGATGTTGATGGTGGCGCTGGTGTTTGTGGTAGTGGAGATGTTATTGGTGGTGTCGATAATGGAGGGGAAGAAGATTACGATGTCAATGTTGGTGGTGGTGGGGATGGTGGAGGAAGACGACGTCGATGATGGAGAAGAAGAACGTTGGTTTGCAAAATAAAAGTGAAATTTCTGAAGCTTATTTCTTTTTGTATCGGAAGAAGATGAATTTTAGGCGGAGGATATAGTTGTCTGTTTTAAAATGATGTGTCTCTCGTCCATTTGACTCATCACAATAATTTGCTCATCCATCTCGACCAAGTTTGATGGGTTTTCGTCCATTTAAACCATTTTTTGAAAAAAATATTTAGTGATATAAATTGGAAAGAAAGAAAACAAACAACCTAGTAACAAGCTAACACTTACCAACAAAGCTTAAGGAAAATCAAATCAAAATAAACACAAGACTAATCGACCATTATTCGTGGAAACTTAAGGACTCTTGAAATTTTGAACAACTATATAGAATCACAGCTGGTATGAGATTCTATATAACATAACGAGCCTTTTAAGGTTGAGGAAATTTCCAAGAATAGTTGAAACAATATCTAAAAGCACTGAGCTACTGCTCCTGATATTAATCTATCTGAGGTATTGAGATTAATTTCTTTCAAACTCATATTTTTTTTCTTCCAATATTTTGATCTTTATAAGAGGAACAACTAGATCTGAAAAGGAGAGCGGGTACCAAGTACATCGCCAATTTTTTCGTTCCGCAATCTATATATAGACAAAAATTAATTAATACAATCATAAGTAGGTAAAAGCAAAGATCCTTGAAAAATATTGTATATAGGGTTTTCTCTTTCTCTTCCACAATCAGTGTGTATAGACCAAAGGTCTGTGAGAGTTCTTAGACGATCTCAAAATCAATATCCAAGGTCAATCTAGTCGTATCTGAATTAAAAGGATTTGAATTCTAACAAGTAAAAGGACTTAAACTATCTAGATTGATTTATGTATTACTTGTATTACTTATGCTATTCTTATTATAATAATAAAAAATATAATGCGAAAAAAGAAAAACACAAGACACCAAAATTTTTGTTAACGAGGAAAACTGAACCTCCATAAAAATCCAGGGACCTCGTCTAGTTTGAACACCACATTGTATTAAACCCTTATAGACACTAGCCTACTATCAGGCTTCGGATTAAAATGTATTTGAGACCGAATTAACTCTCAAGGAAATTCAGTTGTTGTCGTGTTCTTTACGTCTCTTGAACCTCGCGAAATTCTACGCACTTGATTCTCTTAGCTGACTACTTTACAGGCTATGAGTTACCTCAAGCTCAGTGAAAACTTTTGATACCTATCTCCCTCCAACAAACCAACATATTTGATTTCGCTTTTGACATGTTTCAATCTAGGTTTGGAAATATATTTTCAGTAGACAAAGTCCAGCAAACCTCACGAATCTGGAATAGTTATACTCAATTAGATGAGAAGACAGGATTGCTAACCACATGTCAAGAATAATCCAAACAAATCAAAGAAGAGTTTAGATATCTATCTCGAGGAATCACAAAGTCTGAGACAAAAAAAAGAAATTTGGTGATTTTCATGTATCTTGTTCCTCATCTAAAGTCCGTGAACTTCAATAACCAATGGAACAACATCCTGATACAAGAACTATCAGGTAAAAGACAGTCTAACCGGGTTTTACAAATTCCTAAGTGAAGTCTTCAAAGTCATAAAGTGGAATACAATTCCATGAAGAACCTAGGTTATAGAGGACGACTCTAGATTTGAAATTAAGATACAAGAATGCCAGGGATTAAGAAATCATATTGCAAGAGTCTCTCAACTTATTGAATTTTAATCTACATATAGCTTTGAACTCAAGCTAAGGTTAGCTTGACATCCAAGGAAACACTTTCTGTTAGAGCATTGCTCGGTCAAACTCGCAAGCGTTGCTATCTCAAGCTTGTTTGTCAAGTTTAGTTGCCAAAACTATAAGTCTTGATTTCTAGTCTACTTATAGCTAAGTCTCGGATTAGGATTGTAAGTGTAGTTGAGCTTTAGAATCCACGGCGTTCATCGAATGAAGACGAAGAAATACTCAAGGGAACTTGTGGAAATTCATCAACAAAAGGTATGTGGAGACTTGAACTTATCTATCACTCAAAAGTCTATCTGCTTTATCTCATATTTGAGACAAAAGTCGTATTGCTATATAGACTTCAATTATACACATTTGCTATTTCGAGCCGAGTTTATCTCGCTTATCTATTTCTCGAAATATGTGTTGGTAAGCTTTCGCTTTAGCCAAGTTCATCTTTACTCGTGACGAAAGTCATATTGATTCTTTCAATAACTTGAAAATCGCTTTGATGCTAATAGTTTGTGAATAACAACTATTTTAACATCCTCTAAGAAAGTTTCAATGATTGAAATGAGAGTTTATAACAAGTAACCATGTTTGGATATAAACATAGTGTGTTCTCACATTTGTGTAAAAGTCCAAAACCGGGAACCTAAAGTATGTGTACCCGTACGCGTACTGGCGGTTGTTGGAAATCCGGGTAAGTATGTGTACCCGTACGCATACTGGCGGAAGTTTCACGTCCGTGAATTTCTGCTGGAGTTTGGACTAGGTAGTTATGAAGCTGCAGATGCCGTGAATCATGTGAGGGTTTGGTGCAGTTCTGGCAGCGAGAAAGATATAAGAGGAGGAAGCTGTTATGGGTCTGGTGGAGTTTGGTTATGGCTGAGAAGACTAGTCCGACAGTTCCGGTGCATCTAACTGTGATATGTGTGTGTTATACAATTGCAGTTAAGACTTGATGTTGTGATTGAAGATTATGGAGTGGGTTTTATTTCAGTCGGCATCATAATCATAAAAGTAAACTATTGTTGCTAGTTAGCCATGATTCACGAGCTTGGTGTGGGTTTTGAGCTTGTCTTGATGCCGGATGGACAGTGAAAGAAGGTGACCATGTAGCTGGTTGTTGTGAGCTTATGGGCTATGTATGAAGGGTACTGGCACCGGCTAGATGACGCTTTCAACACCGACAGAAGAAGATCAATTTGTTTCAGTTTTAGGAGGAGTTTCCTGCCGAGAAGTCAGCTAAGAAAAGGGTTTACTACCGTTGGTTTACAACAATGAATGGCTAAGATTTGAATGCGTTTTAGAGTGGTATTGAATAAGGAAACTTAGGTATGCATCCAATACGATATTGCAGGAGAAGAAAAGCTATATAAGGAGGCGCAGAAACAGAGAAGAGGCTACCTCTTTATCACCAGCTTGTGCTTGCAGATTGTTCACAAAAATTCCTGAGAGAAGAAACTACACATAACCAGTACATGAACCTGTTTTCGCAATTGCTGCAGAGTTTGCTTTAGACCTGAACCTTATTTACTTTGAATACCTTTGTGCTTAAACCAAAACTATGAGAAGCTAATAACTTTATTGATTGGGGAGGATTTCAAAACTCCGAACATGTTTTATTAATCAATTTTATGCAAGTTATTCTTCGATAAATATCTTTTGTTGATTATCTTTTACCATTCTTATGACCATGAGGTGTTTGCTAGGTATCTGAGTGCGCAATTAGGTATTTTGTATGCAAATCTAATGCTAGTATTGAAAACTTAAATCTGTAATTGTTAGAGTGGTATTTACATAAGTAGCGGTGCGCTATTTGTTGCAAAGGGATTTTGTATGCAATAGTGTGTAAAAGATAACCCTAGGTTAACGTGTCGAGCTTACAAACATGTGGCTAGGAGAAACTTGATTCACAAATTTATCAATTGATTGAATTACACCTAGAGAGCTTATTTTAGGTGGTTCATTTGATTAGAATTCGCTAGAGAGCTTATTCTATGCGGATTAAGGAATCCAAAGATTAGTTGAGCTTATAACTTGTCTAAAAGTTGTTAACAATCGAAATTTATTGAAAGTAAAACTTGTATGATTAATAATATCTTGCTTGGTAGTGTCGAATGAATCTCTAGTCAATTCCATCTCATAATTTGAATTACAATCCTAGAAATTTTCAGAATTTGTGTCTTTCAACAACATCAATTTGTCTTATATAATAACTTAAAACTCACACCTCCCTGTGGACTTGAACTCGACTTGCCTCAATACTTCTTTATAGAATTGTATAGCATAAGAGAATTATTATTGATAGGTTGACAACCTCATCAAAGCTAGAGTCGATTTTCCTTTAACCTTAGGTTTTTCACGAAACCATGTAGGTTAACGACTTAAAGACTTCATTGGGATTGTGAATCCAGACCAACTATTTTCTCTGTAGTTGCGTGATCTGATCTTGCTGTTTTCTATCATGATTGAGTACAATCGTAAGACTGGCTTGAGATTTATATCTTCGATAGGCAAGATTGAAAAGTAGTCACAAACACCTCCGTCTCATCGTTTGTGATTCCACAATATCTTGTTTCTTTAATCGATTAAGATTATTGTGAGGTGATTGATAATACTAGGCTGTTCTTCGGGAATATAAGCCCGTGCTATCAATTGGTTCCTGTTCACCTTGATTTATCAAAAAACGGAACAAAAACTCGTAGGTATATCTGTGAGAGATAGATTTATCTATTCAATAGACTTTTCTGTGTGATGCATATTTGTTTATCAAGTCTTAGACTTTGGGTCGTAGTAACTCTTAGTTGTGGGTGAGATCAGCTAAGGGAATCAAGTGCGCAGAATCCGCGCGGTTCAAGAGGCGTAAGGAACGAGACTGTACCTTGATCAGTGTGAGATTGATTAGGGCTCAACTACATTCCAGACCGAAGTTAGCTTTGTAGTAGGCTAGTGTCTGTAGCGGCTTAATACAATGTGGTGTTCAAATCTGGACTAGGACCTTGGGTTTTTCTGCATTGCGGTTTCCTCGTTAACAAAACTTCTGGTGTCTGTGTTATTTCTTTTCCGCATTATATTTTGTTATATAATTGAAATATCACAGGTTGCATGTTGAATCGATCAATTGGTAAATCCAACCTTTTGTTGTTGATTGAAATTGATTGATCCTTATATTCAATCAGGCTCGTAAATTCTTATTTGTTTGATTACGGATTAAATTGAGAAATTGAGATATAACTCTTCGATATACATTTCTTAAGATTGAGTCTAACTGTCTAGTTGATTCTCTTGAAAGTATATTGTAGTTAGTCCATACAGACTGCTAAGCAAAATATTGGGTGAGGTTGTTAGACCCCCACTTTTTCAATTGGTATCATAGATGGAAAACACGTTTATGACCTCATAAGTCTGTGCTTGTAGCGATCTGACTCTATGGACAGAGGTGTTATCTCAATAAACGTACCACCATTCTTCGATGGATCAAATTACTTATGGTGGAAAATTGTGATGTGTGCCTCTCTTCAAGCGCGTGATTTTCAATCATGGGTTTACGTTGTTAATGGTTATATTCCTCCGGTTGTTATAATAAGCACTATAACTGTTCCAAAGGATATTGGTGATTATGATGCTGCCGAGATTCTTGTTGCGAAGCAAAATTCTAACGTATTGAATGCAATCATCCATGCCATTACCCCAGATCTTCAGCGCCATGTGACTACGTGCACTCGGTCTAAAGATGCTTGGGATATCTTAGAAATCGTATCTGAAGGGAATACCTGTGAAAAAGAATCTAGGATTCAAAACCTAAATTTTGATTGGGAAAACCTTCATATGGCAGATGAAGATTCATTTGATGAGTTAAATCACAAAGCGTCTGAAATTGTTAATGCATCTTTTGCATTGGGTAAGACTATTCCTGAAAAGGACATTGTGATGAAGATTCTCGAATCTTTGCCATCTAGATACGATTCTAAGAAACACGCCATTGTTGAAGGAAATAACCTTGATGTGCTTTCCAGAAATACTTTTGTTGGGAAGTTAAAGATCTTTGATCATGAGCATATATCCAAATCTGGAAAGAATATTGCTTTCAAGGCACAAAAGAACGCTGAATTACTTGATAAAAGTAAAAGTGTTGGCATCTCTGATGATAATCTTTCTGAGACTGATTTTTCATATGAAGATCTTGACAAGTCAGCCTCATTGATCACAAGAAAGTTTAGAGATCTTTTTTTGAAGAGAAGTAAACGGTTCACTAGAGACAAACCTAAGTCATCAGTTAAACCTCATAATCGTGTTCCTCCTAAAAACAGGGATACTAACGATACTGATGACGAGGATATGCCACAGTGCTTCAAGTGTAAAGGTTTTGGTCATTTTGCAAATGAGTGTCGAAATCGTAGAAAATACACTAGAAACAAAGGTTTTGCGACAACTCTTGATGAAATGTCTGACCATTATGATTCTAATGAAGACGAAAAATCAATATTGCACTCTTCTGTGAAAATGCTGATTTTGATAATTGTAGCAATACATTCATCAATCTCGATATTCTTCCAGAAGAAACTTCAACCACATTGGAGGATAAAATGGATTTCTCTTTGCTCTCTGGAAATTCTTTTTCTAATTTTGCAGGTTCCACCGTGTGTCTAGCAGCCTGCACAGCTGTGATGTATGAACCTTCCTCCAGATTGACATGTTCTTATTGTACTCTCAGAGGTCATGAGTTATCAAAATGTTTCAAGTACAAACATAAGATAATATATGTCAACAAACTTCAACGAAGAGCAAATCGATTAGCTAACAAGCTCAAACTTGTTCAGGAATCGACTGAGGTATGTAATCTTATCCGCTCTTCAAGGAAGTTAATTTCCAAAGATGTGTCTAGACCATTAAGAAAAAGATTTCGGTTTGAACAGTCTGGGAAACAGAGAACTAGGAATTCCATGCAAGAAAGGTATGGTGGACAGATTTTTGTTCACCCCAGCACAACGTAATTGTGTTGGTTAAGTGTCTTGGCTCACAGGCCTGGTTCAAAAGAGACAAGAGTTGGCACTCCACAGGCTTTAGAAAAGGTGTTCTTTCTTGGTTTTCTTGTTGATTTGTTTTTACTGTTTTGGAATTCTCCCTTCTTTTCATATCTAATTGATATTGAAAGGACTCTTTTCTGTTCTATCGATAAAAGAGGGTTAAAATAGATAATTCTGCCTTTTTTAGGTAAGAGTTGTGCATACGTGAATCCTTTAAGTGTATAAAGGTTTCGTAACCATACATTCCTTTTTCCTTCTCTAAGAAACTCTTTTATCACAAGTTTGCTTGTGTAGATGGTGGATTTTCAACAAGGGTAAAATCGTAAAACCATAATTATACATACTCCGGATCTGGCAATCGGATGAATATTGAGACTCATGTCTCTCATTAAAGCATGAAAGCTCATGCCATAAATCTCTGACTGAGAAGGCTGTCTCTCAGAGTATATTGTGTAGTCTCCCAGCTGAGGCCACGACACATTTCATGAATACTGAGCAATTTCAGTAATTATTTCTCTATAGAATCGAAAGATTGGGCGGATCCTAGACAGCATGCCTGCTAGTATAGAGCAACAACGTCTTCAGGATGCAACCAGGTTTTCCCTGACTATATAGGAGAAGTATGACACTCCAACAAGTTCATATTGCTCAACTCTCAGATAATTAATGCTCCCAGACAGCATGCCTGCTAGTAGAGAGCCATCAATTAATTATCTCTGATCGTAACTGAATATGCAGCTATATTTTACGATTCTTTGAATATTTCGTTAATTCAATATATGGTTCTTCCCAGCAGAGTTCCATAGGTTAGTAATAAATATTCAACGTACAGGCATCTGAGCATTGACTAAGCTCTGACTAAAATGGTGCAAGTGTACTTAGCAATAATGCACAGACCAACATCTGAATTCACAAACGAGCATTTCAGAGCACGAAGGAACAATGAACCTATGCAAAATAGGAAGAAAAATAATAATAGTAAAATATTAACAAAGGCGCCAGGGAACTGGACTCACCAGCCGGCCAGTCACGCCGTGACCAATCCCACACCCAATTTTATGTTTTATCATATTTTATTATTTTTCCCTGATCTCATTAAAATCCTCTCATTTGATCAAATCTCCTTCGTTTCAAGGAAACTCCAGTCCCATGGTGTTTCCACACGTCAAGGAAATAAAAAAATTAGGAAAAGGTGTCGCGGAACCAATCCCACTAGCCGATCGGCCATTCCCTGGTCGTGACCGGTCCCACACCTCACGATTCCTTATTATTTTATTATTTCCCTCATCCTATGAAAATTCCCTGATTTCATGATTTTTCCCTAAACCCAGGAAAATATATTATAAAATTAGGAAAACTATGGGACCGGACCCTAGACGGCAGGTCCCACACGCCCCTTATTTTATTATTATTATTTGTTTTTTCCTCATTCCATGAAAACTCCCTTATTTCAACAAAATACCTTAGTTTCAACAAAACTCTTGATTTTATGAAAATTCCCTAAAATCACGAAAATTACATAAAATTGGGAAGAGTGCTCTGGGACCGTGCTCGTTGGCCGGCCGGCCATGAGCTGGCCATTGCCAGTCCCACACTTCATCATTCCCTATTTTATTATTATTTTTCATCATCTCATGAATTTTTTCTAGTTTCAACAAAACCCTGGATTCTGCATATTTTCTCAAAATGTTGCTCAAACGCACACCGGAAAATATCAAAACTCTCAAGACTGAGACACGAACGCCGTGGCGACACGAGAATATCCCTTTGACCGGCCAAGGGTGGCCCTAAGGCTTGCAAATGGCCGATCCCACATGTTTTAATTATTTTGACCTAATTTGCTCAATTTCCCGTATTAGGTCCAAACTCTTTTCAAACAATTGAGGGTTTGCTCAAATGACCATAAATTGGTCCCACGACCACCAAGGGCCGGTCTCATGACCTCTTGGTCGGTCCATCATATTTTCATAGTTAGGTTTTACTACCTGTCGCTCACATGAGCATTATTTTAACAAATGATTAAACCAGCATTTAATCATTCTTTCACCAACTGGTCCTCAAGAGACTTTGGTTTTTTATCATTCGAGCATATGGGAATTACATGGTAGACTCATCATACCATGTAACCGGTCCCTGCTTCGCTCTGCGGTTGATTTTCAACAAATCATCAATTCATTAAAATTAGGGTTTTGAATCCAGAGTTCTGCAAAACATAATTCTGAGCAGATTCAAATACTGATAACTTTATGTTCATCCCGTGATCAACACTTTTATTTATTATACTTGGCCCACAGTGAGTATCTTAAATTAGTATTTTATTTGGTCATGTTACCAACAATTCATCAAACGAGCAATATTTGCTCAGACTAGCAATATTTGCTCAAACCGGCAATATTTTCTCGAACTAGCAATATTTGCTCAGATTAAAGAATATTGGTTCAACTATCAATATTCAACAATTCCGCAACACGGTTTGCTCAGGTTATCAATATTTATTTGACAATGAAATTTTGCCTCAGCAGGCATGTTCGATCCATGAATCTCAGAACATTTGCAAATTATGGTCAACTCAGCAATACAAGGACTCATCGTCCCATAAAGCCAGCAACTGACTCCACAATCACGCGACATCAATTGTGTCACATGGGGGTATATTAACTAGGGTTTTGGTATGGCGGTCTATGGCACATGTGTCTAAACACACGACGAGAACATGAGCAAATCGTGCAATCAGTTGGAAGAGTCAGCAAAGTAGTGGGTGGAAAATTAACCAAGTATTCGCACGATGAGTAACTGGTTTTTATATGATTTCCCACTTCCCCACTCTCTGACTCCAGCAACTGTCAAACTTCATGGGATCATGGTGTTTTCATCTTAGCAATATAAAAGACATCTGAATCATGATTGAAAAAGACAAGGAATTTCTCGGCAAGTTCATACAGAAAATGTTTTGTCTACACGAACTTATCGTCTGAGCAATCACTCTCAATTGAGTAAACTTCAATCATTCAGAACTTTCATACGCTGAATTCACAACATATCTACAATCTCAGATCACCATTGATCCCTCACATTTCTCAGCTTCCCTCCTACAGATCAACCCATCCTCTCTTGTGACTGAATTGACTCTGGAACGGCCATTGTTCTTGGTTTAGGCCGGAGTCCTACAAATTGATCTCTCGAACTTAAAGAACTCCCTTCTTGCATTGCATCTGTGTGAGGTTCAACATTTCTCTCGGTTCAAGGAGTCTCCACACAGACGTTTCCTCAATTCCGTAAAAACCAGCAAATCGTTTTTCCCCATCTACAGATTGGCGACCACAGTGGGAGATTAATCTCTCGGTTGCAATCTCACAATTTCACAAGATGGCTGGTCTTAGGTCTGGGTTAGTTACAGGTTCCAATACAAACGACGCTAGCACTAGTAACAACAACAATGAGGATATCCCGGAAACAATTCCGGCCTCTAACACTGGCAGTGGCGATGTTACTCCTCCTCGCGCTAACTCGGAAGGTCATCCTTTGTTCGGCCGACACCCTGAGGAAGTCAGAGGAAACCCACCACCTACCATGGCTGATCTCATCAAAGTGCAAGAAACTCTTGCAAAGATTGATATGGATACAACACAGAAGGAGTTGTTTGATTATCTGAAAACTCTCACGGACAAGACGTCAGAGAAAACTCAAGGAAAGGGAAAGGGAAACGAAAAGGAGAAATCCTCAGATATTGATCCTGAGGTGGTCCCTATTCATATAGTAGATGACGACGAAGTCTGCAAAGCTGTAGACGATCCATCAGCAAAGGAATCATCAAATTTCATTACTCGGGAAGATTTGGAGCGCCTTTTGGAGAACCGTGGAAAGGATAAGACATCACATGTCCATCGTCACCAGCCTCCATATCCTGTCACTACGCAAAAGATCCCTCTTCCGAAAGGTTATACCTCTCTGACCTTCACTCTGTATGATGGAACTGACAATGCTCGAGAACATGTCTCTCGTTTCCTGGAAGCCTTGGGAGAACATGAACACAACCATGTTGTTCGCCTCAAGGAATTCTCAAAATATTTGAAAGGCAGGGCATACACCTGGTACAACAACATCGCACCGGGGACCATCAACAATTGGGGAGAAATGATTAATGCCTTCTACAGGAAGTACTTCTTTATGTCAGATCAAGTCACTCTCTCTGATCTTGGAAGAATGTTTCAGAGGGTCAGTGAAAATCCCAATGACTATGTGAAAAGATTCAGAGTCCAGGCCCTGGATTGCCATGATCCAAATGTCACGGAGCAACATCTGGTAGAATTTTGCATCAATAGCATGATCCCGGTCTACAGAGCTCTACTGGAAAATCTTCGTTTCCAGACTTTCTCAGAGCTTCATGAAGCTACGAAGAGATCGGAAACTACTGCACCTGCTCTATTGGAAAGAGCAAAATCTTCAAAGGCTGAAGAATCGCGAGACACTCGAGGAAGCAGGCGTCTGATCAACAAGCAGTACAACATACAACCCTCCACAAACGTTGTTGCAGAAGGGAGCAAACGGAAAGCCGAACCTCCGTACAAGCATACCTCAATTCCTTCAAAAACACAAAAAAAGGATAAACAAGATGCATAAGCCCCTGGTCAACGTACCGAGGCTCCTGATCAAGATGTACCCGACTTTCCTCTTCCCATTGAAGGGGTGCTTGAACTACTGGATGCCTGGATCCAAGATGGTGCAATCAAATTGCCATATGTCAGGAAAGAGCCAACTGAGGAAGACATGGAAAATCCTCGTTATTGCCGCTTCCATAGGTTCGTCAATCACCCCACAAGTAGCTGCAAAGTTCTGAAACGCACATTTAGGGAAAAAGTTGATTCAGGAGAACTTAATCTAGGGGCTGAAGGAGTGCACAGAGACCCCCTCCCAGTCAGGACTTTCTCCATCTCTGAAGAACCAGTCAAAGAAGCAGTTCGGTCATTGATAGAGCATGTCTGCGAATTACTCTATCTGTCGAAAGCGCAAAGGGGAGACATGTTCACGGCTTTGAACTACATAGTGTCTGGAAAACGCCTATTAATTCCAGAAGTACCTCCTGAACCTTCAACCACTGACAAAGAAATGTATGACTGGGGACTGCTCACCACGGTGCATATTAAAGGAAATGAATTCAAGAGGGCATTTGTTGATGTCGGCGCTGCCATCAACATCATTCCTTTAAAAACTCTCAAATTCGCCGGCATTACTCGACAAGAGGCTACTCACGCTCCCATGGAAATCAGGGATCACGAGGGGACTTCCAGAGATGCACATGACTACATCATCCTCAAAGTCAATGAAAGCTCAGTCTGCACTGAGACAAAGTTTTACATAATCCGGGAAGACCCATGATATGACATGATCCTTGGAAGAACTTGGATTCATGCTGGAAGAATGGCTCCAACACCTTCAGCATATCGTATTGTTGAAGAAGAATCTGACTCGGAAGAAATAGAGAATGCCCCACCATTTGAGCATCTGGAGGAAATTGAAGATTTGATGGATCTCACACAGAAACCTGGAGAAAGTGCACATGCCTTTGTCAAAAGGTTCCGTACTCAGGAAAGTCTTATCCCTCTTCATGCACCAATAATACCAATGTTCAAATATGCTACTCTAGTCCGGGGACTTCTCCCTGCTAACAACTTAGCAATTACAAAAAGCTACGAGTGGATAGTATCACCTCAGCAATATTACACCAAGTGGTTACGCACAGAGCCTCTTCAAATTGGTCATTCTATCGAGAGATTCATTGCTGAAGACGTGGCTAAGCATGACAGATAGTATGTTGGATACTCCCCTTTGCACGAGTGTCCATATGTGTCGCATCCATGGAATCAACAGAAAATATTCAAGGTGCGGATCACTAAACCGAACAAATTCAAGGAAGGAGATTTGGTTTTCAAGGCAACTAAACGTGATCTCCATTCTGCAAGGAACTCCAATTAGGAAGGACCATTTATGGTTGCTAAGTCCATAACCGGAGAATACTACAAGTTGATCAACACAGATGGCAGAACAGTGCCAGTAATTCACGAGAATTGGCTTAAGGCATTTGTCTGAAATTATTGAGCATTTGAGGTACTGGACGTTTGAGCATTCATGACGTCTGGATTTGGCATTTAGCATTTTCTTTCATTGTATTTCAATTCCTCCAAAACGTTTGCAATACTTGCATTCAATATTTAAATTTAACAATTTATCAAGATTTAGTTCATTATTACTTAAAAGAAAAATCTCTATCAAATCTAAAAGAAAATCCTCAATCATCTACTGAGTTCAAAACCAGTCAACATCAAAACCAGAATAAAACCTCACATCTCTCAGAAATCCATAAGTCCAAGAGATTATGAAAAGGAATTCAAATAAAATCAGCAAAGAAGGATTTTCGCTCCTCTGCATCCTTCAAGACTCGCAAGGCCGCCTTCTCCTTGTTCAGCTCTTCAATCAGCCTGGAAATCTTGTCTTCTTTCTCCATCACAGCATCATTGGGAAAGGGTATGTTGTTCTCACATGAGTCTTTGATAGCATTTATTTTCTTACGAAGCCACTTCACGTTAAATCCAAGTCTTTCGGAATTCTCCAAGTTGAACTCCCAATCAAAGAGTACATCTGGAGTCACAGTATTTCTGGCCCTAGCGCATATATCACTTACGACACGCAAGATAACACTTACTTGAATTGTTAAAGTATAAGCGCGTCCAGGATCCCTGTTAACAATGATGTGACCAAACTACCTCCATATTTTCTCGTACAAGCCCGCATATCCAATGAGAACGCTGAACCCACCAACTAGTTCATGATATGGGAGTGATGCATCAAATGTAGGATCAAAAGAAACTCCTTCACTTGGATATTCATGCACCACTATACGGTTCTCAGTTACTGGAGCAACTTCTACAGTCAAGGCAACAACTTCTTCAGTATTCTCTACTGGTAGCTCGGTTTCTTCTATCACTGAACCAGCAACAATCGGGGTTTCCATAACTTCAGTGACAACCTTATCATGGCCTTGAAGTGCAGGGATGGTTGTCCCTTCATCAATAACTCCAGGGCAGCTCGAGTTATCCTTATTGGTTTCAGTATCCTCAACTTCGGTATTTGACACCTAATGCGAAGATTACATGTGGTTAGAGCAATCTAAACATGAAACCAAATGATATCATAAAATACAATATACAAGCAGTCCAACATCATCAAAATTCATCATTATACACTCAAGGAACGAGCAAATAACATGAAAGTCATGAAAATACGTTTTGCGGCAAGCTCGTCTGAAGAGACTGTACTCTGCCATGTATTAGATGACAAACTGGGAGCAATCTGCAAGGAATATGAGTATGATTTATATACTATTCTCTTCGTATGGATGTCCTATACCACATATCAAAATTACATAACAATCCGATGAACAAGCAAAGAGATGTGGTCAAAACATCGAACAACGTACAGTCTGCAAAAGTTCTGAAAACCTCCTGGAAGTTTACTGTTTCGCCTTTTTCAGGCTCTGAACGCGCTCAAAACTTAAAAAGCTTCTATGATAAAGCTTGGAAATTCTATGGGCTTAAAGATACATATGCATACCATGAAAATCCGACTTCAGATGAAGGTTTTATGGTATTTTTGCTAAATGACTGGGTTCTGAATTTTCTGACGACGAATTTCGACAAAGTTTTTCGTATATGCACATATCCATGTGCATATACGAAAAACAATTTCATACTTCATTCATTCACAAATAAACAATTTCATACTTCTATGAAGAGGTTAAAAGATATGTGCTTACTTGGAGAGCCTCTGAAGCGATCAAAGAATTTGGATTGCCCGTGTCAACATCAAGAGGCTCATTACTTCCATTCGGTTCCGAACCTTTGGAATTTTCTTCATCTCTATTATCAAAGGATGACCGAGTATCAGCACTCTCCACCTCCACGGCGACATCATCCTGGACATATTCTCAAACAATTAGCATTTTACATATGAAGCATTATATTTGGCTATGAGGAAGAATACTCACGTCATTTTCTTCTTCAACGCTCGAATCAGAAATTGTCTACCCATCAGCAGAGAATTGAAGACCATCAATACTAGACGGAGCAAAATTCTGTAACCAAATAACAAATATTGGTTTTACGATCCTAGTAATATGGATAGAAGAAGTCACGGCGGAAAAGTGTCGAAAACTCGCCAAAGAAACAACCGGGGACTTTATGGTGTTAGGCAGCAGCTTACAATTCTTAATCCTACCTTCTCCACCGTGAATAACTGCTTCAGCTTATGAGAAATTCACTTCAAGACGAGGTCTCATAGCATGACCGTCCTGCGAAATAAATTGAGGTGATAATCAAAGGCAATTATTTCAATTTTACGAAGAATTGCAAAAGATACATACTGGTGAACATCCTGGAGATGTCTTTCGCTTATCGACGTCGGAGATGTGTTTCAATCTGGGTCGAGAAGCAATCATATCACCAGAAGGAGGCTCTTTCACCAAAGGTAAACTAACCCTTACGAAATCATGTAAGCGTTCAAATTACTGGTTCCAGAAATCTATATAACACGGAGTTACATATGTAACTCGGTCAGCACAAGGGAACCAATAAGAGCTTCCTTCGACATGTGTACGGTCTAAACAAGTCTTAATCTGTTTCACCGATGGTTTGTTCCTCCGAAAAGTTGGAACGCACTGATCCATACCCATCTAACGGGCTGCTCTGTCAATGTTGTATTCCTCCACCGAAAAGTCTCCATATGTTGCTGCTATTAGCTAACCTGGAGTGCAGCTCAACATGAAGGATCTTTCGTCATCGCTCAAGTTAGTACCAAATTTCAAAGCCATGCTTTCTCCAGCATTTAAAGTTATCAATTGGGAAACATGAGGAGGAATCATCACCCAGGGACGGAAGTTAAACTCAGACTCATCGTCTACTACATCAATGAAGCGCGTCTTTGATTGAGGCTGTTTTGTTGACCAACGCATAATCCTGGCGTTATCCTTCTCGGGGAAAATACATCGGGAATTAGTAGCATTCAACCCTTGCAAGATACTACGGGAAATAGGTGCATACTTTTCGAAGCGTTCCCATATCAAGGCCTGAAGAAACATCGTATTGGCGTAGCATTCAATCTTCATAAAGTCATTCGAAACACTGGAGTCTATAACCAAGGAGTCCAGGTTAGAGCACAAAGAACCCAAGAATAAGCTACCTATGGGAAGTTGTTCACCTTGAGCCATCTTAATGGCAAAAGGGATTACAAATGGCTTTAGCAAAGTTTCGGCGTCTTCAAACACGTCTCTGGACAGCCATAAACACAAGAAAGCGGCAATAGACAACATACCGTCAGGTTCGTCAAGAGGGACATCTCGTGGCCACCAGTGTGTTAACCAGTGATCATAACAACCTTTGCCAGAAGCCTTGTTAATTCTCTCCATCTCAGCTGTTAAGGTGTTGGAAATTGATTTTTTCTCCGTCGAAAGCTCTTCAAGAAAGTTACCTGTGATTGGAAGATGCAATAAAGCAACTACATCTTCCAAGGTAATAGTAAACTCTCCCCAGATGCATATAAAGGTATGAGTTGGAATGCACCAGCGAGCGAGAAGGGCCACAATACCTCGTGCATCATGAAAAATATACAAATCTTCGGATGATTGAATAGCTCTGGTAAACTGTGCTCTATCCAGCATCTAACACGAGGAAAACCCAGCATGTGTCTTGCACATCCAGAAAATTTCTCTAAAGGTCGTCGAGAGAGTTGGAATTCTATAATTGAGGCAAGGAAAAGTCCTCGTTCAAGGCAAAACCGAATAGCTGCTCGAGGAGTCACCAACTTCTTTTGAATAACCGTTCTAGGATTTATCAAAAGGCGGAATGCTGGAGTTCTGAGACGTCTTTCAGTGTCTTGCTGAACCGCGAAGAATGCATCATATATATTTGGAACATTTTTTATTCCAGGTGCTTCTTCTTCTTCATCACCAATAGAAGTCTCATCCATACACGTATCATCTCTGGAAGCGTCATTTTCCTGGGAGTCAGACATCCTTGCGAAGTAGCTGTAATGTGCACAAAGCATTCTACTTCAGTATACTATCATACCAGGTCCAAACTTCGACGATATGATGGGGTCATATAATCTGACAACAGGATACTTATGGAGACTACAAAATGGTAATTCTTGACTCTTACCTCATTACAATTCCACTAAAAATAGTGATTGTGCTGCAAGAGTTAACACTCCAAAATTAGTTCGTTCCTTGAAACTTGCAATAACGAACGAAGCTTTATTAATTTTTGAAACTGATTTTTCATAAAATCATAGACACAATTTTCATAGTATATACATTCACAACTGAGCTATGAAATTTACACCAAGACAATATTTCATCACAAATAAGTTGTCTAATTGCGAGGATTACTCAAAACCCATGTTTTGATTTTACAAAATAATAATTAATGTGAATTACTCACGTAAATCCTCAAATTTTATATAATGTGAACAAACTCACGTGAACAAAATATGTCATATTTTGTTTAATATGTCACGGTTTCATGATAAAAAAAAATCTCTTTTCCTTCGTATGATCGTTTTTCTTTGATACGAAGGTTTCTTTCGGTTTTGTGAAAAGTTCACATCTTTTAAGATAAAGTTTTGGTTTCCATGAAAGCTCATAAACAAAATTTTATCGCTGGACACAGGTCTATTTTAAAAGAAAAATCTCTCCCAAGTTAGAGATTATTGTTAGTCTCTTGAACCAATGATCGAACGAACATACGTTTAATAAAATAAGAGGTTTTCTACAAAACTCACACTAACATATACATATGTATAGAATTTAAACATGATCAAAGCATGAACAACTCATGAAATCATCAAACAAAAGCAAAAAAAAAAAAATTTACCTGGTCGGTGCCGGCCGGAAGTTGGTCGGCCGGTGAACGGACGGTGACAGCAACTCCGGCGAATTTTTGCTGCTCCTCCTGATGCTCGGGCGTGAAGATGAAGAGGAGATGAAGATGGTGGCCGGTTGTGGGAGATATAATGACAAAAAAGAGTAATTCCTTTTATATCAAATTTTATTTCCAAAACCTAATCCCATAAGGATTTCCTTTTCGGGCCCGACCCGTGAATCCTAGACCAACCAAGATTCCACCATCAAATCAGCGGTTCTACACCAATTTATGCTCGCTGGATGACACTCTATTAGAACACTGGGGTTTGCGCTCAAACCATGGTTTGCTCGTTCAGTTTAAATCCGGTAACATCGTATCTTATAAGTTCAATTACTTATTTTTTCTGTACCTAGAAAATCACCATTCAATACTGACTGAGGAACATGACTAGCCCTCACTAAGCAGGGGACTTAATGTAGATGGTGAATTTTTGACAAGGGTAAAATCGTAAAACCATAATTATACATACTCCGGATCCGGCAATCGTATGAGTATTGAGACTCATGTCTCTCATTAAAGCATGAAAGCTCATGCCATAAATCTCTGACTGAGAAGGATGTCTCTTAGAGTATATATATATGTGTAGTCTCCCAGCTGAGACCACGTCACATTTCATGAATACTGAGCAATTTCAGTAATTATTTCACTATAGAATCGAAAGATTGGGCGGCTCCTAGACAGCATGCCTGCTAGTATAGAGCAACAACATCTTCAGGATGCAACCAGGTTTTCCCTGACTATATAGGAGAAGTATGACACTCCAACAAGTTCATATTGCTCAACTCTCAGATAATTAATGCTCCGAGACAGCAAGCCTGCTAGTAGAGAGCCATCAATTAATTATCTCTCATTGTAACTGAATATGCAGCTATATTCTACGATTCTTTGAATATTTCGTTACTTCAATTTATGGTTCTTCCTAGCAGAGTTCCATGGGTTAGTAATAAATATTCAACGTACAGGCATCTGAGCAGCGACTAACCCTGACTAAAATGGTGCAAGTGTACTTAGCAATAATGCACAGACCAGCATCAGAATGCACAAACGAGCATTTCAGAGCACGAAGGAACGATGAACCTATGCAAAATAGGAAGAAAAATAATAATAATAAAATATTAACAAGGCGCCAGGGGACAGGGCTCACCAGCCGGCCAGCCATGACGTGACCAGTCCCACTCCAAAATTATATTTTATCATATTTTATTATTTTTTCCTGATCTCATGAAAATCCTCTCATTTGAGCAAATCTCCTTCCTTTCGAGGAAACTCCCAGTCCCATGGTGTTTCCACGCGTCAAGGAAATAATAAAATTAGGAAAATGTGTCGCGGGACCAAGCCCACTAGCCGGCCGGCCATGCCATGGCCGTGACCGGTCCCACACCTCACGGTTCCTTATTATTTTATTATTTCCCTCATCCTATGAAAATTCCCCGATTTCATGATTTTTCCCTAAACCCAGGAAAATATATTATAAAATTAGGAAATCCATGGGACCGGACCCTAGCCGGCCGGTCATGCCCTAGCCGGTCCCGCATGCTCCTTATTTTATTATTATTATTTTTTTGTTTTCCTCGTTCCATGAAAACTCCCTGATTTCAACAAAATACCTTGGTTTCAACAAAACTCTTGATTTTATGAAAATTCCCTAAAATCATGAAAATTACATAAAATTGAGAAGAGTGCTTTGGGACCGTGCCCGTTGGCCGGCCGTCCATGCCCTGGCCATTGCCGGTCCCACACTCCATCATTCCCTATTTTATTATTATTTTTCATCATCTCATGAATTTTTCCTAGTTTCAGCAAAACCCTGGATTCTGCATATTTTCTCAAAATGTTGCTCAAACGCACACCGGAAAATATCAAAACTCTCCGGACTGAGACACGAACGCTGTGGCGATACGGGCATATCCCCTTGACCGACCAAGGGTGGCCCTAAGGCTTGCAAATGGCCGATCCCACATGTTTTAGTTATTTTGACCTAATTTGCTCAATTGCCCGTATTAGGTCCAAACTCTTTTCAAACAATTGAGGGTTTGCTCAAATGACCATCAATTGGTCCCAAGACCACCAAGGGCTGGTCTCATGACCTCTTGGTCGGTCCCTCATCTTTTCATAGCTAGATTTTACTACCTGTCGCTCACATGAGCATTATTTTAACAAATGATTAAACCAGCATTTAATCATTCTTTCACCAACTGGTCCTCAAGAGACTTTGGTATTTTGCTCATTCGAGCATCTGGGCATTACATGGTAGACTCATTATCCCATGTAGTCAGTCCCTGCTTCGCTCAGCGGTTGATTTTCAATAAATCATCAATTCATTAAAATTAGGGTTTTGAATCCAGAGTTCTGCAAAACATAATTCTGAGCAGATTAAAATACTGATAACTTTATGTTGATCCCGTGATCAACACTTTTTTTTATTATACTCGGCCCAGCAGTCAGTATCTTAAATTAGTATTTTATTTGGTCATTTTTCCAACAATTCATCAAACGATCAATATTTGCTCAGACTAGCAATATTTGCTCAAAACGGCTTGCTCGAACTAGCAATATTTGCTCAGATTAAAGAATATTGGTTCAACTATCAATATTCAACAATTCAGCAATACAGTTTTCTCAGGTTATCAATATTTATTTGACAATGAAATTTTTTCCTCAGCAGGCATGTTCGATCCATGAGTCTCAGAACATTTGCAAATTATGTTCAACTCAGCAATACAAGGACTCATCGTCCCATAAAGTCAGCAACTGACTCCACAATCACGAGACATCAATTGTGTCACATGGGAGATATTAACTAGGGTTTTGGTCTGGCGGTCTACGTCACGTGTGTCTAAACACACGACGAGAATGTGAGCAAGTCGTGCAATCAGTTGGAAGAGTCAGCAAAGTAGTGGGTGGAAAATTAACCAAGTCTCTGCATGATAAGTAACTGGTTTTGACATGATTTCCCACTTCCCCACTCTCTGACTCCAACAACTGTCACACTTCATGGAATCATGGTGTTTTCATCTTAGCAATATAAAATACATCTGAATCATGATTCAAAAGGACAAGGAATTTCTCGGCAAGTTCATACAGACTATCTTTCGTCTACACGAACTTATCGTCTGAGCAATCACTCTCAATTGAGTAAACTTCAATCGTTCAGAACTTTTCTACGCTGAATTCACAACACATCTACAATCTCATATCATCATTGATCCCGCACATTTATTAGCTTCCCTTCTACATATCAACCCATCCTCTCTTGTGACCGAATTGATTCTGGAACGTCCATTGTTCTTGGTTTAGGCCGGAGTCCTACAGATTGATCTCTCGAACTTAAAGCACTCCCTTATTGCAGTGCATCTGTGTGAGGTTCAATATTTCGCTCGGTTCAAGGAGTCTCCACACGGACGTCTCCTCAATTTCGTAAAAAACAACAAATCGTTTTTCCCCATCTACAGCTTGTAGAGCTTGTTCTGAGAAATTCCTCTCACAAACCCATATTGTTATGGAGACTCCAAGCATCATAACTTCTGATAGAAAAGATGTTAATATGATTGTTAAGCCATCAATCATGAAGGAAAAAGATAATCCTCCTGTTCACTCAAATTTGAAAATAAAAAGGAGGAATGTGAGAAAACCAAGGGTTGTCCCTTCAAATCTTCAGAAATTTTCTGGTGTTCTTGAAGAATTAAAGAAATTAATAAAGGAAGTGCAGAAAATAAAGGCTTTTGTGTTTTGGACTCTTGAAATTCAGAAGGCCCTGGTTCGACATCAGACAAGAAGGTTTGTTGATATCAACTCATATCTTCATGAACCTTATATCCCAATGGTTGTTGACGACAACGAGTTCGAGGACGATAAAGAATTTGTAAAAGGTATTAATGTCTAGGTTACTTCTTATGAGAATTTATTCTTATGTTTTAAGAAGGATAACTAGGGTTCGGAATAACAATTATTGTGAGTACACATAGCTATTTCCAACGACTTTCATCTTGCAATGTTTTTAGATTTATTTATTTAAATTCTAAAGTTTATTTGGAAGATGATTTTGCAGTATTAATCTTTATGAATTTATATATTGCAACTTGTTATGGGATATGTGTGTTTGCGTCCGTGAACTGTGAATGTCCCATACGCATTCAGAATTTAGTCGGTATGAAGGTATTGATAAAAGATAGAATGAACTTTTGACAAACAAAAGTTAAGCCTATTATGTCATTATGCAAATATTGATGGAAGATAGGATGAACATTTGTTTTCAAATATTAAAGTCTATTATATGTCATTGTGCAAATAGTGATGAAAAATAGAATGAATCTTTGTTTATTCCGCAGTATTGATCTTCCATGATCCATATCTTTATGTAAATATTGTGCGGCTCCGTAAGTTCTCTTGTGTAAGCATTTCCGATTAAATTAATCATGGGTTATCTTGTGGTTAATTTAATTGAGATTTTTGGATACAAATTCATGTTTCATGTGATTTGTTAATTTCCAAAGAAATCCTTCTTTTATTGTGAAAGTAAGGTCGCTCTTGTTGTTCTTTCGGGAATGACATTTTATGGGGGAGAGTTCTTAATTGAAATTGTGCTTAATTGCCAAATCTTTCTGGGGAGTGCGGCTGTGGAATATTATAGGGGTTATCTTGTATCTTTATAAACTCCTTGATGAATGCACTTAGTTTCGGCTATATGATTGCATCTAAAAAAGTTGATATGTTCTTTTCTTTTGGTCATGAAGTATCTCTATGGAAATTTCATTAGGATCCCACTAATTTTCGTACCTTTGCCAATTTTATTAACAAAAAGGGGGAGAATTAATGTGCAGTTCACACTACAAATACATATGGTTTTCAGATCATTATGTAAGGGGGAGTGGTTTTCATGTGAGATGAAGTATTGGCTAAGGGGGAGTGATACATATCACCATAGTATTATTGTCGAAGTTGTGATACAATTGAACTTTGATGTTGTGTAATAATACTATGACACTGTATAACAATGATTGAGAGCTATTGTTTTCCCATTGTTATAGCTACGGATCTTCAACAACGGTGATGTTGAGTTGAACACATTTAGAATCATTGGAGTACTTGGAAGTGACGAAGATTTCGAGTAATGTTGAAGAACCAAGGAGATCAAGCATTTGGATGAGAAGCTACAAAGTTTATTTATTTTGTATTCCATATGTATTGATAGTTTTGTCACGAAAATTGACAAAGGGGGAGATTGTTAGAGCATTTCTCGTTCGAACTCGCAAGCGTTGCTATCTCAAGCTTGTTTGCCAAGTTTAGTTGCCAAAACTATAAGTCTTGATTTCTAGTTTACTTATAGCTAAGTCTCGGATTAGGATTGTAAGTGTAGTTGAGCTTTAGACTCCACAACGTTCATCGAATGAAGACGAAGAACTACTCAAAGGAACTTGTGGAACTTTATCAACAAAGGTATGTGGAGACTTGAACTTATTTATCACTCAAACGTCTATCTACTCTATCTCCTATTTGAGACAAAAGTCGTATTGCTATATAGACTTCAATTATACACATTTTCTATTTCGAGCCGAGTTTATCTCGCTTATCTATTTCTCGAAATATGCGTTGGTAAGCTTTCGCTTTGGCCAAGTTCATCTTTACTCGTGACGAAAGTCATATTGATTATTTCAATAACTTGAAAATCGCTTTGATGCTAATAGTTTGTGAATAAAAACTATTTTAACATCCCCTAAGAAAGTTTCAATGATTGAAATGAGAATTTAGAACAAGTAACCATGTTTGGATATAAACATAGCGTGTTCTCACATTTGTATAAAAGTCCAAAACCGGGAACCTAAAGTATGCATATCCGTACGCGTACTGGCGGTTGTTGGAAAACCGGGTAACTATGCGTACCCGTACGCATACTGGCGGAAGTTTCACGTCCGTGAATTTCTGCTGGAGTTTGGAAGTTAAAAAAAAAACTCAATTAGGCTACTTAAGTATGCGTACCCGTTTGCATACTTAAGCAGGTTACTTTCTAAAATCGGTTTGTTCATGAACTAAAACATTTATATAACAATAAATACAATCTTTGCAAACTGTGGCTATAATGTTCATGAATTGGTTTGAGTGAATCAAAATCGATTTTGCTTCGATTGTGTCTTGTATACTTCTATGAGATCTAAGCAATTGAACAACTCTCTAACTAGTTTCATTTGATGTCATTTGAACTAGTTATGGTAAAGATGAATAAGGTTGATATGAAAGTGCTCATATAGCTAACTATTGGTTAACTATTGTTGAACAGACTAAGTGTACACGTTTAGGTACGGTTACTCAAACCTAAATGAAGGTACATTTGATTTGTGTATAACAAGCTAAGTTCGGTCTAAAGGTTGAAAGATATTAGCTTGAATCTAATCAGGTTTTCATCTAGCGGTGAATATTGAATGCTTTGTTACCAAGGTAACTTAGATTGCAAACCCTGATTTGAAATCTATATAATGGAGAACTCTAGCAACTGGCAAACGTAATCCCCACACCTCCTGTGTGATACTAGTTATATAAGCTAGAGTCGGTTCTCCTTTAACCTTAGGTTTTTCACGAAACCCTGTAGGTTTACGACTTAAAGACTTCATTGGTATTGTGAAGCCAGACCCAACTATTTTCTCTGTAGTTGCGTGATCTGATCTTGCTGTTTTCTATCGTGATTGAGTACAATCGTAAGATTGGCTTGAGACTTATATCTCCGATAGGTAAGATTGAAAAGTAGTCACAAACACCTTCGTCTCATCGTTTGTGATTCCACAATATCTTGTTTTGTTAATCGATTAAGATTATTGTTAGGTGATTGATAATACTAGGCTGTTCTTCGGGAATATAAGTCTCTGTTATCAATTGGTTCATGTTCACCTTGATTTATCAAAAGACGGAACAAAAACTCGTAGGTATATCCGTGGGAGATAGATTTCAATATACTTTTCTGTGTGATACATATTTGTTTATCAAGTCTTCGGCTTTGGGTCGTAGCAACTCTTAGTTGTAGGTGAGATCAGCTAAGGGAATCAAGTGCACAGAATCCGGCATGGATCAAGAGGCGTAAGGAACGCGGATGTTTCTTATCAGTGTGAGATTGATTAGGGCTCAACTAAATTCCAGACCGAAGTTAGCTTTGTAATAGGCTAGTGTCTGTAGCGGCTTAATACAGTGTGGTTCAAATATGGACTAGTCCCGGGGTTTTTCTGCATTTGCGATTTCCTCGTTAACAAAACTTCTGGTGTCTGTGTTATTTCTTTTCCGCATTATATTTTGTTATATAATTGAAATATCACAGGTTGTGCGTTGAATCGATCAATTGGTAAATCCAACCTTTGGTTGTTGATTGAAATTGATTGATCCTTGAACATTGGTCTTTGGTACCGTTCAAGTTATTTCTCTTATATTCAATCAGGCTCGCAAATTCTTATTTGTTTGATTGCGGATTGAATTGAGAAATTGAGATATACCTCTTTGATATATTTTTCTTAAGATTGAGTCTAACTGTCTAATTGATTCTCTTGAAAGTATATTGGAGTTAGTCCATACAGATTGCTAAGCGAAATATTGGGTGAGGTTATTAGACCCCCACTTTTTCACTTTCCAGTTTAAATGAAATTCTTAGCAGCATGTATGCCTTTGAACTTATAAGCACTAGTGGTGTTCAATAACACTCAAGACTAAACATTAATCCACAAGCCCAAAGTGATTTTGTATATAAAGTTTTCATAGAAGTGTCTATGAGAGTTGTAGAAAAAGCGAATATGCTCATATTGAGTAGTACGTGACCTTCTGCTAAACTAGAACTGGGTAGGTTTGCAAACCTTTGGCAGTTGGCGAATCAGGCCACGGGTGTTTGCAGACCTTGGTAGTTTGCGAAGTCATATTGTAGGAATCTGCAAACCTGTTCAGTACACGGAATTAAGCTTATTAGGTAATTAATACTTAGTACAAGTATTTCTACCTTGCATCAACAAGTCCAAAATCTCTCATAATTCAACTTGAAACATTCACAACAGCCATAGACAGTTTATGGGAAACTTCTAAATGATAAACTTGAAACCAAAATAGTTTGTGAGCAATAAATTGTACTAACTAATATTGCTAAGGATTTATGAACATACATTGTTGAATCATATTTTGATAGTTTAACCAAGACAAACTTGAACACGAAATTCTGCTTTGCAATATTCAACCTACCAATATCATACGACATAGTACCATAAGATAGAATAGTATATGCCGTGAGTAAATAAGATAGGTATGTCTTCACATACTTCTTTGTTGATGAAGTTCTCGCAAATGGCTTCGTTTCTTCTTCAGTCTTCAATCTTCAAGGGTTATTTAGTGATGTCTGATACTCAACTACCATACTCTAATCCTAATCTGAGACTTGGCTTTAGTATACTAAAAATCAAGATTTAGTTTTGTACATCTAACATTGACAACAAGCTTGAGATAGAAAAACTTGAGAGTTCGACCGAGTGATGCTCTAACAACATTCTTGTATGTTGTTATTATGTTGTGGATCTTCAACAAGTACAAAGTGAACACATACAACATCGAATATGTTGAATATTCAAGAATTCAAGAAGCATAATGGATTAGAGCAATATGTTTTTAAAATAACATATGTAAAATGGTTTTGTTACTAAAATTGAGAAAGAAGGGATTGTTAGATCATTGCTCGGTTGAACCCAGTGGCATTGGTATGTCAAGTTAGTTATAAATTTGGATGCCAAAACGCGTTCGTGATTTAGTCTACTAAAGTCAGCTTCGGAGCCGGTATCACTATAGTATAGCGGTAAAGTCATTGAGTGATGAAACCAGTGACCCGAGTTCGATACTCGCCAGCACCGAATTCTATACCGATAAAAACAGGACTAGATTAGGTTTAAGAAGTAAAGCATGGAATCAAAGATATCCTTTAAGATTTAAGATTCAAAACTTCATTAAAGGTTAGTACAAATACTTGATTTTCTTGTTTATTCTACCTCTCTATCTATCAAAACAAAGGGCTCAATCTTTTGAACAATTCCTATGAAGGTAAATATATATATGAATATACACTTGAGGAGTTATGATCCTAAGACTTTAGAGACAATAACCATCGACCTTGGAAAGGTCCCCATGTTATGGTGAATGAAAATACAATGAGACAGTAATTACCCAATTCCAAGTTATAACGAAGAAGTTATGAGTGATTTACTGAGACTGAAAAATATGTTGTTAAAGGTTGATTTCGTGGATAGGAAATTGTACACGAAATTTTAGCAAAACTTCGCGAATTGATACTGTAAATACGTGACTAAATGCATAAATTAGACAAATACTTGGTGTTTTCTTTTTTTATATAAGGTGGCTTTGTTTTTAAGTAACGTAGGCTTGATCATTTACTATAAATAGAGGTTTCATGTAATTAAACAAGCTATCCCTTTGAAAATTGTGTGTGAGTTGCATAATATTGTTTTCCACATCTTTGTTCTTCACGAACAAGAGTGAGATTTTGAAGACATTACTTGGGGATCGTTAAGCAAAGGAAATCTATCTTATTTGATAGTTACGGAACTTGTATCTAGGTGATTTTCATAAAACCTAGATTTGTTAGATCAAGATATCTCTAGATTATATCTAAGTGATCTTGTGAGGAAAAATCAATTAGGTTACGAAACTGTAAACCCTGACCGTTGAGGAGCACTTTCTGAAGAGAAATAATGTTTAGCTAGAAGATTTTCAAATGCATCTTCTAAAGACAATTGGCATTCTGCTAGAAGATTTACAAGAACAATTCCTAAAGAGAATCAGTGTTCTGCTAGGAGTTTTACAGGTGCACGAATACAACTGAGGGATGTATTACATTTAGTTCAAAATCTGGTATTAGGCAATTATTGGAACAACTTAAATCAGTGTGTACTCAATCTGGACTAGGTCCCGGGGTTTTTCTACAAGATTGTAGTTTCCACATAAACAAAATTTTCTGGTGTATGTGTTATTTTTTTCTGCATTATATTATTTTATATTTATGATTGAATTAAATATCATAGGTTGTACGTTGTTAAATCTAGATAGTATTTACTCTACTGTAAAGAACCTATAAGACTCATTCTTGTTGAATTTGTATCTTGAAAAATATATTACAAGACTTGTCCTTGTTGGAATTCAGTTCGTGAACGGTTCAGATGCTAGGTTTACCTTGTTAAAACAATCTTGTATACAGTTTGAAAAGACGAGGGTACCCAAATACACCACAATCTTTTATTTATCAACCTATAAGTCCTCTACCAAGTGTGATCGTCTATGGACAGAGTCGAAACAATTCAAAAACTTTGGTACAAACTTCGTGTGATCGTCTATGGATACGAGATTGAGACAATACAACAAAAAGATTACTTGTGTGATTGATTATGGATTCAATATCGATACGATACGACAACGAAGTGTTCGCTTGATAATAGGTACAATATTAAACCGAAACTCTATAGGATCAATATCAAGTGATACGGAGTTGACGTACGTGTGTAATTTACTTAATTATAATAACAAATATAATGCGGAAAACAAAGTAAAGGACACGAGGAAACCGCAAATGTAGAAAAACCCCGAGACCTAGTCCATTTTTGAATACTCTCATAATTAAGCCGCTATACAAAAATCTTATACCAACTTCGTATAGTTGAGACCAAGTAGACTACCCCTAGCTACTTAGTTTCCTTAGTATCCCTGCTCCTTCGACTTCGAGAGTCACGCGCGTGAATAACAAGTCCTTCGGATCGTATTCCAAACAAAAAAAGAAGAATCTTTTTAGTAATTACTCTAATCAATCTTCATTATAAAGATATGAGTTGTTGACAAATGATCTTCGGTTTAATCTAATAAACTCCATTGTCTGCTTAAATCAATCAATACTTTGATTGCCGAAATAATCAAACTCTAGATTTGCATCAATAAATATAGATCTAAAAGAGAAACTATAAGGTGATACCTATCTCACACAACTAGTCAATCAAATTATCAAAGATAAATACAATTCTAGTTGGATCCCATCCGATCAAGGTTTGTGCACTAAATCCACAAGATACGAAAACTAATAAGAATTCTTCTTAATATTCAAATCTTCTATTACCTTCAATACCTGCACAACACAACTTGAATTCTCTTGTGATCAATCACACACATAACGGAGTCGGGTAGCAATGGATTATCACAAGATGTCTTTATATCCGAAGATGATTCTAAAGATCTCGTCGATACTTTGATCTAGTTTGAGTGACCCTTATGTCAGAAGAGAAGGCTCTCAAGAATAATCAAACTAGGTGCAATCAAAGTTACAACAACCTTTATTCAATCAAATCAATAATCGAAAACTAAAATAACAATGAAATTATCTAGTTTCCCACCAATGGTACTCGTAGATCTTCTTGATCCTACAAAAGTATTTAAACGAGCGGTCGTAAGAGATTTCGCCTAATTAGGATACTTTCCTTTCCAAATAGACGGCTCCACCAGAAACTACACGAATGAAGTTTTCCTGGCTCTTAGGATAGTTTGCAAGAAATGCAAACTCAACTATTTATAGACCAAGTTTGTTTGTACAACAAGGAAATTCCAAAACTGAAAATATTCTCAAGATATTCACATTAAAGTACCTAATTCGGTTTTCCTATTTCCACTTAAATGCTAAACCATATTTCTGAAAACTCTCATAGAAAACTTCTACCATTAGTTCCGCACATTAACAAATAATATTTTCAATGGGATGTGCTTTAATTGTTGGTAATTAAAGCAGATATGAAGAAATTCGTAATTAAATGCTTATCACTTTGTCAATATCGGATCACCTTGAGTATCAGGGAATATCTTTGAACAATTAATGATAAGAGTTATATACATGTTCAAATAATGTTGACATCTAGAAGCTTCTCTTCTTAGCAAACCTAAAACACCAATTTACACACATCATGAAGAAATACGTGAACCATGGAAACTTGGTTTTGCTCATAGAACCGATTATACCATCTCTCCAAAATATGTTGTGACCGGATATAACATACTTCCAAAGATAGGTTGTAATCGGTTAGACCTTGCTTCCCGAAGTAGCTTGTGACCAGTTACACCTTGCTTCCCAAAGGTAGCTTGTGACCAATTACAACTAACTTCCCAATTCATCTTGTGAACGGTTATACCTTGGATCCCAAAAGTAACTTTTGACCGGTTACAACTTGCATTCCAATATATCTTGTGATCGGTTACACCTTGATTTCCAAAGTAACTTGTGACCGATTACAAGGCTTGTTGATGGTGGTTTTTAGTTTAGGGTGAAAACTGTAAAAGTTTGTCTACCTGACCCGTCATCAGAAGTAGTAGACCTTGATATGTCTATATTCTGCAAGGAATTGGAAGAATATATGAAAACCTGATGAGTACCTATGTCTCTCTTCATATTATATTGAAACTCAAGCTCCTAGATGAATTGTTCACTAATATAGAGCCTAATGAGTATTTAATCTCCTAGCTGCATTATTCACTAATGCCGGAGCCTGCTGAGTATCTATTATATGCTATGTTCCCCAGTCGAACTCTTAATATTGACATGACATGATAATTAATGTTCGCTCGCAGTTGAGTAGCATGAATTTCCCGAAGTGTCAGGATTAAGATGTGCATGGAAGCACTCAATCAGAAGCACGTAAGTGTGCTGCCCTCTAAGACAAAAATTAGTGATTTTTGTATCAATGCGCAAAATTCACCAAAATTGATTGATTTTTTGGCAGCTCGCAAAATTCAATCTTTTTAACCTGATTTTATTAATTTGAAGAAATTAGGTTTTTTGCGGCCTACACGATATATCGAACCCTATTGGTCGAGACTAAACCTAGGTAAACTAAGAAATTGATCCACCATAGATTAGTAGGAGAAAAATCCTACCAAAAGTCGGAAAAAAACAAGAAATAAAGAGGAAGTTCGGCAAGTAAAGGGAGCAGCAAAAGGGACGCGGCCGCGCCACTTCGCCGGACAGCTCGCCCAAGTTTGCGTCGTCGTACCATCGGCTGACCATGCCCATGTTGCTGCCTGTCGGCCCCTCTTTCCCATCGACCAATCAAATCGCTCTAAATGCGCATCCTACACTTTTAATCAAAGTTTGAAGTTGGTTGGTCGACACGCGTAATTCCTTAAGAAATTGAATATAGGCTTCCCATGTCAATCTTAAAACGATCACGACCACACGATTTGGTCGACTGATCTAGCTAGCTGCCTCCTGAAACGACCGGACAAGCTCCGTGGTACACATTGGCGAGCCTACTTATGCCTCAGCCAATCAGAGCCTTCCTAGCTTGCAAACAAAGCCTCAAACCGATCACTCAAAGTAGGATGGCTGCGCGGCTTAAAGAAACCCTAGTTTATGTTAGCGGCAGCACATTACTGCCGCAAAACGATCTCGGCCGTCCAACTTGGCTAGCCAAATCGACCGGCCCAGATCCAATTTTAGTCGGCCAATGAAGTGTCGGTATGCTCACTGGCGACTCGCCTTTAGCCCTGGCCAATCGAATTTCTCTCATCCTGCAGCTAACGCCTCAAACCGTTAGCTCAAAGTAGTTTGGTCACATGGCTTCAAAAACCTCAATGTCGACTGACGACAGCACATAACTGCCGCAAAGTACTCTTGGCCATCTAACTTCGCCAGCCGAATCGACCGGCCTAGATCTGATTTCGGGGAACCAATGAGATGCTGTCATGATCATCGACCGCCACTCTCCTATATGGACCGATCGGCCCATCCTCAACCCGCTCGAATAATTCCTGGCAGCTTCTCAAAGCAGGCTAGTCGCGCTGCCTACAAAAGTATTAATAAATTCAACGACAACCGATTACTACCGCAAATCATCTTGGTCGTCCAACTTTGCTAGCCAAATTGACCGGCTTAGATCTAATTCTGGGTGACCCATAAGGTGCCGTAGTGACCACCGGCCTCCCCTCTTCCATAATGGTTGATCGACTTACCCTTGGCCTGCTCGAGCGGCTCCTGTCAGCTGCCCAAAGATGTCCGACCACACTCCTTTTAAAACATTAAGTTCCGCGACCAACCAAGGCAGGCACTATAAAACTATGCTTCATGAACATCGATTATTTCTACTTCACAGATAACTTAATTATTTAACCTAAAAGCATTGCATGCTATTTCTTGCGGCAAGTCTCACAACTTGACTTGTGAAATATGACCGCCCGACGCCTAGCTTGCGCGTGATTGGTCAAAATAATTAGGTTTTGCAAGCAAGACCTACTCGGAAACTTGCTACATGTTTTTTTACAAAATACTCGAGAGATCAAACATGTCACAAACTGGGGGATGTTCATCAGGGTATTGGTCTGGTGGTCTACAACATGCGGCGTGCAACGCGCCCATTATAAGAAAGTGTCAGAAAAGGCCGACAGTTAATGATGGTAGAGAAGTAGTGGGAATAAAACCAACCAGTCTTCATGTAAGGACCCTTAAGCTCGTCAACGCTATTTGACTGGTCTAGCGATAGTCAAGTGAGTATTTAGCCGATAATAACTCGATTAGTTTAACACGAAAGTTCATTAGTAGGAATTAATCTAACTCTATCTAGATATGAAAATAGTATCGTTGAATAGATCTCGAAAAGTTACGCGGAATGGGCTACTTGAGCGTGTCAATCAGATATCAGATGAAGAAGATATTATCAGTTTTATATGAAGGACAAATAAGTCATTTTCCTTTAAACCGTCTGGTTTCCCTTATCGTTTGGGAAGGTGCCTTTATCATTGGTCGCTGGCCTTATCACCAGATACGTGTCGAAGAGAAATCAGTTTCTCTTATTCTTTCTTCTTTATCTTCTTCTTCTCTGTTTTTCTTCTTTCTTCTTCATTTTTCTTTTCTTTCTCTCTTTCCTCTGTTCTTCATGCTCGTCAATTTGTGAGAAGACTGAGTGATTTTGAGAATGGAAATTAGGGGAAAATGTCAAGAGCTGATCGTTTGTGATGACGTTGCGGTTGATTGAACACGAGATGATGATAGAATTGCTACTGTAAATCGAAGTTAGGATTTATGGTTAGGATTTGTATAGAATTGAGAGATGATTTGGGTTGTTGTTAGATGAAGAACGATTGGGTTGAGATTGAATTAAATCTCTGAAGCTATTTGGAGGTGAAATTGAGAATTAGAGTTCGTCTTGTTCTTCCCCAAATTAGAATTAGGGTTTGTAAGAAGTTCAAAGAGAAATCAACAGATGAAGTTGTCGATTTAGGGGATTAAATTAAATGATGGGTTTTGAAGAACATGAAGTGAAGTTAAAAGTTACGAGTTTAATTTGAAGATTTGATTTCAAAGAAGAACATAAATTGAGAATTGAGGAATTAGGGTTTGATTGTGCTTGTAAGGAAGTGACGAGATTGTCATGGGTGCTGATTCGATCTTCATGGCTGATTCGGATGAAAGGGTAAGTTGAATTTAAGATTGCAGAGTTGGTTTATTATTAAGTTATATGTATTTGAGTTTGAGTTTGGAATTCATTGCTTGGGTCTGTTGTTTATGATTGTGGTGATAACTTATACATGGTTCAAACGGTCTCATAATGAATTGATGAAATGGATTAGATGTGGTGGTGATAATGTTAATGTCACAGGAGAGGAGATGTGTATTGGTGGTGGAGCTGTAATTGTAATTGAGTTGGTGATTTAGGAATGAAAATTACCGTTTGTAATGATGATGTTGAATTGATTTGACAGATTTGTTATAGGGGGTGTGTTCGTTGTTGCAGAACTGGAATTACGGTTGCAGAGTTGTGTTGTTGCTGAGTTTTAGATGTATGAATCAATTCTAAGATGAATGGGTAATGGAATTGAGTTGCAGGCCTGAAGTTGTTGAGCTGAAGTTCTATTTAGTGTTGTTAAGGGTGTTGTAAGTATGTTAAGCTGAAATGAATATGGACTGTGTTATGGAGTTGTGGTAGTTGTGGTGTCGCTGCACAGTTGGTGGTGTTGGATTGATCTTATTTGAGACAGATCATAGGTTGGTTGCTATTGTTGAGTTTTGTATTGTTTGAAGTTCTTTTGAATGGTTGGTGGTGGAAGTATTGGTGAAGCTGTAGCGGCTATGATCAATGGAAATGCTAAGTATAATCTGGTGAGGGTGTCAATTAGAACGATGTGTATGTAATGTTTTGGATGTGGTGTTTCTGAAGTTCAGTTTATGAAGAATGGTGATCAAAGAGTAGTAGATAGTAATTGCTGTAAAAGCTTGGAACTGTTGAACTGCAGGTAGGCTTTAGTTGCGTTTGTAATTAAATTGTAAATTATATTTGAATGAACGAAGTGTTTAGTAATTGTATAAACTTCAATTCTTTAGTATTAAACCTATTAGTCATCCTAGTCAGTTTATCTGACTCACTTTGTTTAACTGACTTAGTCAATCTGACTGAGTCGACCAGTTGTTCTATTGAATAGGTTTGACCCAGTACTGACTCAGTAAACCTTGACTGAGTTGGTTCCTTTGACCATTTGACCAGGACCTTGACTTGACTAGACTATGGACGTTGACTGATAGTTGAACCTTTTGACCATCATTGACCGTTAGTTGACCCAATTGGGTCAGCATTTGTATAATGGGCCTAGTCTAGTGGACTTGGGCTTAGTGTTATGTATTCTTAGTTTGATGTTATGGACTCTTATAGTCTAAGTTAGCCTTTGGTTCCTTCTACAAGTTGTAGATATTCTTAAGTCTTGTCTAATAGACTATAGACCTAATCTAATTGAATTAGTAAGCCATTAGATATGCAAGAGATGGTTAATGAAGACGTGTAGAACTTTAAATGGGCTTAGAACAATTAAAGTAGTTCACTTAGCCTAGAACTAGAGAATTGTATGAGATTATGTTATGAGCCTTGCGTCAGCCTTTTGGCTAGATTCTTAGACTTCTTGTGTGATTAACAGTTAGTCTATATTATCAACGATCGATTCAAAGGACGAACCAGTGGATCGTGGATATCGAGGTAGGCGTGGCTTGACATCAAAAGAGGTGGGAATACATTTGACTCTTTTGTAACCATTATTGTTACTTTTACAAAAGTTTATGCTTAACAAACTCATGCATTGTTTTTCCGTCTTTGTTTTAATTGCATTATGATAATTCTGTTGATTCTGTGAATCTTTCCACGATTTGGAAAGGACTTGTAATGTTTTGTTTGTCATTATGAATTGTTATGGGAAATGAGAATTTCCACTTGTGGTATATAAGATACGCTCCTTCACAATTATATCTACATGAATTCAGCTTTTATTGCTTAGAGTGGGTCATCATAGTCTTGGTGATATAAAAAGCTAATGAGTGTGGTTAGCACGAATATTATACATTGTTTGAAGAAGGAGTTTGTCCATATACATGTTCTTTTATTTCAGTGACTTGGTCACTTTTTAATGTTTGGCAAAACATTATTGCTTTCCAAATCTTGCCATGATTACTTGAAAGTTAAATGTTATTCCTACTGGGCACCCCTTTTAGGGATGATGTGCTCACCCATTCCCACTTTTAGTTTCAGAGACAGATCAGAGTTGCGCAGCGAAAGCTTCATGGGTTGGGTTCGTTAGTTGGTTAACTTCTACTATGTTTATTATGTTGTATGTTCTGTTTGTAAACCAAATAACTATTGTATATGTATCATCTGAGAGGAATTCTTGTATATCTGTTTCAGAGCGGGGGTAGTTTTGGGTTAAATTTTATAGCAGATTTCTTAATTGAATGTTTAAGTAAATAATTTGGATCTTTAGTGCCTCTTTATTTAGTTAATCTCTTGGTTTAGTCAGCTACTAGCTTTGGGGGCGCTACAGTGTTGGTATCAGAGCTCACTATTAGATCTTATATGGGAAATAGTAGAAATCGACAGTGACAGTTAGTGAACTAGATTAGTTTAGAACTGAGTTGGGTTGTGAGATAAATATTAATCACTAAAAGTTATTAATAATTAAAATAGTTATTTAATTGATTGAGTTGTTTGTTTGGTTGTTTGTTTGTTGTGTAATTAAGTAAAAATGTAGGATATACCCGTAACTTAGTTATAAAGATTAGAGAATAATTAGTCTAAAAAGTGTGAATAAGTAGACAGTTCAGTACCAAAATAAATAAATAAATAATAATGAGATTAGTATTATTGATAATTTTGAAAGTCACACAGAAGCTCATTGAGTACCATGACTTATACGTAGGCTCAACAATTTATAATTACATAAATGTTAATAATATTTTTAGGACTCGACGCATATTTGTAAGAATAGTTAGAATAATAGTTCAACCATAAATGTTAAAAAAAAAAAAACTATAATAGTAATTATAAATGAAAATAATAGTAATAATAATTTTAATAAATTAGTGTTAGCATTTATAGCGATAAAAAAACTATAATTGAATAACTATGGAAAATTAATAACGCTTATCTACGATTAAGTTTTTGTAAATTAAATAATGATAAATTAGAAATATATGATTTGCATTTAAACTAGATAGTTAATATAATGCTTAATAGGCGTTGGATGTAAGAAGGTGAGGATATAATGTATAAAATGAAAAGACTCAACTTGTTAGTAATTTTGTATCGAAATTATTTTTAGTCTAATAGATGATCCAGTAAATCTTTAAATGAAATAAATATACATGAAGTAGTAATAATAGTATTTGGATGCTTAGTGTAATATCATAATTAAAATAAAATATATTCGTATATTAACAGGATACATTATATTAATAGCAAAATCTAAGGACTATTAAGATATATTATAAATTTAAGTAGACTCAAATTTAAAATCATATTAAATTACCGACGCCATTACTTAACAGTTATAGTATACAGGTTCAATGTGAATAAATAAAATATATTATATCAATCTTTACGTGAATATAGAATTATATTTAGAAGATTAAGACTTAACGTACCAATTGGACTATCAACTTAAGAATAATGAAGATAATGATACAGTTGATAACAGTATCTGAGTAATTAAGTTGGTAGTAAATTTATAATAGATAATATTTGGAATTAAAATCCAATTTCATTAAAATAAAGGAATAATATAGTGATAAAAAATATAAAAATAATAATAAATCAGATGACTAAATTGTTTAAAATGATGTAAACTCTTTATATATTTTACGAAGTAAATTTATCAGACTTACACCAATTACGAAAAAAGTTTAGAGACTAATTAATATTTAGTTAATTGTAATAAGTTTGTATTTAGTTAATGCAGCACTGGGGAATAGTGAAGGTTGTGTTTTCTCTGTTCGTAGGAAGGCATTGTTGGGCTTGGCCAACCTTGACAGGGCAACTGCATTCAGAAAAGACCGATCATAAAAGTTTTGTATAATTCTTTAGGTATCCAATAGATATAATTTCACTTAGAAAGATTCGTAGGAGTCTCCCTTGTCACTAGAGACATGTATTTTATAAAATAGCAATTAGTTTAAGAAACTTAGATTTTCCAATTTGATAGAACTTAAATCAGCGTAATTGAACCTAGAGCTACAAATTTTAGATTTAGGTTGTAGAAATCCATGTAGGCTTGTGCTTTGTTTTATGTTGTTTGCACTTGGACAAGAGATGGGGTTATTCTATAAGGTGGGGAGTTTTGAAGACCAGAAGGATGATTCGATTTTCGAGGACGAAAATGTATAAGGTGGGGGGAATGTAAGGACCCTTAAGCTCGTCAACGCTATTTGACTGGTCTAGCGATAGTCAAGTGAGTATTTAGCTGATAATAACTCGATTAGTTTAACAAGAAAGTTAATTAATAGGAATTAATATAATCCGATGTAGATACGAAAATAGTACCGTTGAATAGATCTCGAAAAGTTACGCGGAATGGGCTACTCGAGCGTGTCAATCAGATATCGGATGAAGAAGATATTATCAGTTTTATATGAAGGACAAATAAGTCATTTTCCTTTAAACCGTCTGGTTTCCCTTATCGTTTGGGAAGGTGCCTTTATCATTGGTCGCTGGCCTTATCACCAGATACGTGTCAAAGAGAAATCAGTTTCTCTTATTCTTTCTTATTTATCTTCTTCTTCTCTGTTTTTCTTTTTCTTCTTCATTCTTCTTTTCTTTCTCTCTTTCCTCTGTTCTTCATGCTCGTCAATTTGTGAGGACTGAGTAATTTTGAGAACGGAAATTAGGGGAAAATGTCAAGAGCTGATCGTTTGTGATGACGTTGCGGTTGATTGAACATGAGATGATGATAGAATTGCTACTGTAAATCGAAGTTAGGATTTATGGTAGGGTTTGTGTAGAATTGAGAGATGATTTGGGTTGTTGTTAGATGAAGAACGATTGGGTTGAGATTGAATTAAAGCTCTGAAGCTGTTTGGAGGTGAAATTGAGAATTAGGGTTCGTCCTGTTCTTCCCCAAATTAGAATTAGGGTTTGTAAGAAGTTTAAAGAGGAATCAACAGATGAAGTTGTCGATTTAGGGGATTAAATTAAATGATGGGTTTTGAAGAACATGAAGTGAAGTTAAAAGTTACGAGTTTAATTTGAAGATTTGATTTCAAAGAAGAACATAAATTGAGAATTGAGGAATTAGGGTTTGATTGTGCTTGTAAGGAAGTGACGAGATTGTCATGGGTGTTGATTCGATCTTCATGGCTGATTCAGATGAAAGGGTAAGTTGAATTTAAGATTGCAGAGTTGGTTTATCATTAAGTTATATGTATTTGAGTTTGAGTTTGGAATTCATTGCTTGGGTCTGCTGTTTATGATTGTGGTGATAACTTATACATGGTTTAAACGGTCTCATAATGAATTGATGAGATGAATTAGATGTGGTGGTGATAATGTTAATGTCACAGGGGAGAGATGTGTATTGGTGGTGGAGCTGTAATTGTAGTTGAGTTGGTGATTTAGAAATGAAGATTACCGTTTGTAATGATGGTGTTGAATTGATTTGACAGATTTGTTATAGGGGGTGTGTTGGTGTTGCAGAACTGGAATTACGGTTGCAGAGTTTTGTTACTGCTGAGTTTTAGATGTATGAATCAGTTCTAAGATGAATGGGTAATGGAATTGAGTCGCAGGCCTGAAGTTGTTGAGCTGAAGTTCTATTTAACGATTTTAAGGGTGTTGTAAGTATGTTAAGCTGAAATGAATATGGACTGTGTTATGGAGTTGCGGTAGTTGTGGTGTCGTTGCACAGTTGGTGGTGTTGGATTGATCTGATTTGAGACAGATCATAGGTTGGTTGCTATTGTTGAGTTTTGTATTGTTTGAAGTTCTTTTGAATGGTTGGTGGTGGAAGTATTGGTGAAGCTGTAGAGGCTACGATCAGTGGAAATGCTAAGTATAACCTGGTGAGGATGTCAGTTAGAACGATGTGTATGTAATGTTTTGGTTGTGGTGTTTCTGAAGTTCAGTTTATGAAGAATGGTGATCAAAGAGTAGTAGATAGTAATTGTTGTAAAAGCTTGGAACTGCTGAACTGCAGGTAGGCTTTAGTTGCGTTTGTGATTAAATTGTGAATTATATTTGAATGAATGAATGAATGAAGTGTTTAGTAATTGTATAAACTTCAATTCTTTAGTATTAAACCTAGTAGTCATCCTAGTCAGTTTATCTGACTCACTTTGTTTAACTGACTTAGTCAATCTGACTGTGTCGACCAGTTGTTCTATTGAATAGGTTTGACCCAGTACTGACTCAGTAAACCTTGACTGAGTTGGTTCCTTTGACCATTTGACCAGGACCTTGACTTGACTATGGATGTTGACTGTTAGTTGAACCTTTTGACCATCATTGACCGTTAGTTGACCCAGTTAAGTCAGCACTTGTATAATGGGCCTAGTCTAGTGGACTTGGGCTTAGTGTTATGTATTCTTAGTGAAAAAACGGGGGTCTAACAACACCGCCCAATAATTCTCTTAACAATCTGTATGGACTAACTCCGAAATACTTTCTAGAGAATCAACTAGACAGTCAGACTCAATCTAGGTAAAAGTATCTCAAGGAGTTAATATCTCTCTCTTGATTTGATTTACTCAAGCTAATAGAAATCAGCGAGTCCCAATCAAATACAAGGAATAACTCGGATGGTACCAAAGACCAATATCCGAGGATCAATCAATGACAATCAACAACCAAAGGTTGGATTACTCTAATAGATAATCTAACGCATAACCTGTATTATTTCAATTATAAAGATAAAACAATATAATGCGGAAATTGAAATAACACAGATATCAGAAATTTTGTTAACGAGGAAACCGCAAATGCAGAAAAACCCCGGGACCTAGTCCAGATTGAACACACACTGTATTAAGCTGCTACAGACACTAGCCTACTCCAAGCTAACTTCGGACTGGACTGTAGTTGAACCCCAATCAGTCTCCCGCTGATCCAAGGTACAGTTGTACTCCCTACGCCTCTGATCCCAGCAGGATACTGCGCACTTGATTCCCTTAGCTGATCTCACCCACAACTAAGAGTTGTTACGACCCAAAGTCGAAGACTTGATGACAAACAAATCTTTCTCACACAGACAAGTCTATCGACGGATTAACCTGTCTCCCACAGATAAACCCTAAAAGGTTTTGTTCCGTCTTTTCATATTAATTAAGGTGAACATGAACCAATTGATAATCCGGTCTTATATTCCTGAAGAACAGCCTAGAGTTATCAATCACCTCACAACAATATTAATCGTATGGTAGCGAAACAAGATGTTGCGGAATGACAAACGATGAGACGAACATGTTTGTGATTACTTTTTATATCTTGCCTATCGGAGATATCAATCTCAAGCCAATCAATATGATTGTACTCGTACGATAGAAGATGCAAGATCAGATCATACAACTACGATAAACTAGTATCGGTCTGGCTTCACAATCCCAATGAAGTCTTTAAGTCGTTAACCTGGTTTTAGAAGAAGAAAACCAAAGGTTAAAGGAGAAACGTTCTTGAAACAATAATGCTTATGTTCACCATTGGTTATGTAATCTAAACTCTCATTCCAATCATTGAAACATTCTTCGTCAAAGCAATTTTCAAAGTGATTGAAACATATCATCACTTCCGTCACTAGTTAAAGATAAACTTGGTCGAAGCGAAAATATTACCAACACATATTTCAATATATAGATAGGCGAGGTATAATCCGCTCGAAATACCACTGTGTATAATCAAAGTCTCTATATAGCATATGACTTTTTGTCTCAAGAAGTAGGAGATAGAATAGATAGACTTTTGAGTGATAGATAAGTTCAAGTCTTCACATACCTTTTTGTCGAGAAGTTCCACCGGTTCCTTGAGTAGTTCTTCTTCTTGTATGATGAATCGTCATGAAGTCCTTGAGCTCAACTACACTTTCTATCCTAGTACGAGACTTATCTATAGTAGACTAGAAATCAAGACTTATAGTTTTGATCACTAACATTGACAAACATGCTTGAGATAGCAACGCATACGAGTTCGACCGAGCAATGCTCTAACACTTAGTTTGATGTTATGGACTCTTATAGTCTAAGTTAGCCTTTGGTTCCTTCTACAAGTTGTAGATATTCTTAAGTCTTGTCTAATAGACTATAGACCTAATCTAATTGAATTAGTAATCCATTAGATATGCAAGAGATGGTTAATGAAGACGTGTAGAACCTTAAATGGGCTTAGAACAATTAAAGTAGTTCACTTAGCCTATAACTATAGAATTGTATGAGATTATGTTATGAGCCTTGTGTGAGCCTTTTGACTAGATTCTTAGACTTCTTGTGTGATTAACAGTTAGTCTATATTAACAACGATCGATTCAAAGGACGAACCAGTGGATCGTGGATCGAGGTAGGCGTGGCTTGACATCAAAAGAGGTGGTAATACATTTGACTCTTTTGTAACCATTATTGTTGCTTTTACAAAAGTTTATGCTTAACAAACTCATGCATTGTTTTTCCGTCTTTTTTTAATTGCATTATGATAATTCTGTTGATTCTGTGAATCTTTCCACGATTTGGAAAGGACTTGTAATGTTTTGTTTGTCATTATGAATTGTTATGGGAAATGAGAATTTCCACTTGTGGTATATAAGATACGCTCCTTCACAATTATATCTACATGAATTCAGCTTTTATTGCTTAGAGTGGGTCATCATAGTCTTGGTGATATAAAAAGCTAATGAGTGTGGTTAGCACGAATATTATACATTGTTTGAAGAAGGAGTTTGTCCATATACATGTTCTTTTATTTCAGTGACTTGGTCACTTTTTAATGTTTGGCAAAACATTATTGCTTTCCAAATCTTGCCATGATTACTTGAAAGTTAAATGTTATTCCTACTGGGCACCCCTTTTAGGGATGATGTGCTCACCCATTCCCACTTTTAGTTTCAGAGACAGATCAGAGTTGCGCAGCGAAAGCTTCATGGGTTGGGTTCGTTAGTTGGTTAACTTCTACTATGTTTATTATGTTGTATGTTCTGTTTGTAAACCAAATAACTATTGTATATGTATCATCTGAGAGGAATTCTTGTATATCTGTTTCAGAGCGGGGGTAGTTTTGGGTTAAATTTTATAGCAGATTTCTTAATTGAATGTTTAAGTAAATAATTTGGATCTTTAGTGCCTCTTTATTTAGTTAATCTCTTGGTTTAGTCAGCTACTAGCTTTGGGGGCGCTACAGTGTTGGTATCAGAGCTCACTATTAGATCTTATATGGGAAATAATAGAAATCGACAGTGACAGTTAGTGAACTAGATTAGTTTAGAACTGAGTTGGGTTGTGAGATAAATATTAATCACTAAAAGTTATTAATAATTAAAATAGTTATTTAATTGATTGAGTTGTTTGTTTGGTTGTTTGTTTGTGTAATTAAGTAAAAATGTAGGATATACCCGTAACTTTAGTTAATAAAGATTAGAGAATAATTAGTCTAAAAAGTGTGAATAAGTAGACAGTTCAGTACCAAAATAAATAAATAATAATAATGAGTTAGTATTATTGATAATTTTGAAAGTCACACAGAAGCTCATTGAGTACCATGACTTATACGTAGGCTCAACAATTTATAATTACATAAATGTTAATAATATTTTTAGGACTCGACGCATATTTGTAAGAATAGTTAGAATAATAGTTCAACCATAAATGTTAAAAAAAAAAAACTATAATAGTAATTATAAATGAAAATAATAGTAATAATAATTTTAATAAATTAGTGTTAGCATTTATAGCGATAAAAAAACTATAATTGAATAACTATGGAAAATTAATAACGCTTATCTACGATTAAGTTTTTGTAAATTAAAATAATGATAAATTAGAAATATATGATTTGCATTTAAACTAGATAGTTAATATAATGCTTAATAGGCGTTGGATGTAAGAAGGTGAGGATATAATGTATAAAATGAAAAGACTCAACTTGTTAGTAATTTTGTATCGAAATTATTTTTAGTCTAATAGATGATCCAGTAAATCTTTAAAATGAAATAAATATACATGAAGTAGTAATAATAGTATTTGGATGCTTAGTGTAATATCATAATTAAAATAAAAATATTCGTATATTAACAGGATACATTATATTAATAGCAAAATCTAAGGACTATTAAGATATATTATAAATTTAAGTAGACTCAAATTTAAAATCATATTAAATTACCGACGCCATTACTTAACAAGTTATAGTATACAGGTTCAATGTGAATAAATAAAATATATTATATCAATCTTTACGTGAATATAGAATTATATTTAGAAGATTAAGACTTAACGTACCAATTGGACTATCAACTTAAGAATAATGAGAATAATGATACAGTTGATAACAGTATCTGAGTAATTAAGTTGGTAGTAAATTTATAATAGATAATATTTGGAATTAAAATCCAATTTCATTAAAATAAAGGAATAATAATAGTGAAAAAAATATAAAAATAAATAATAAATCAGATGACTAAATTGTTTAAAATGATGTAAACTCTTTATATATTTTACGAAGTAAATTTATCAGACTTACACCAATTACGAAAAAAGTTTAGAGACTAATTAATATTTAGTTAATTGTAATAAGTTTGTATTTAGTTAATGCAGCACTGGGGAATAGTGAAGGTTGTGTTTTCTCTGTTCGTAGGAAGGCATTGTTGGGCTTGGCCAACCTTGACAGGGCAACTGCATTCAGAAAAGACCGATCATAAAAGTTTTGTATAATTCTTTAGGTATCCAATAGATATAATTTCACTTAGAAAGATTCGTAGGAGTCTCCCTTGTCACTAGAGACATGTATTTTATAAAATAGCAATTAGTTTAAGAAACTTAGATTTTCCAATTTGATAGAACTTAAATCAGCGTAATTGAACCTAGAGCTACAAATTTTAGATTTAGGTTGTAGAAATCCATGTAGGCTTGTGCTTTGTTTTATGTTGTTTGCACTTGGACAAGAGATGGGGTTATTCTATAAGGTGGGGAGTTTTGAAGACCAGAAGGATGATTCGATTTTCGAGGAAGAAAATGTATAAGGTGGGGGGAATGTAAGGACCCTTAAGCTCGTCAACGCTATTTGACTGGTCTAGCGATAGTCAAGTGAGTATTTAGCGATAATAACTCGATTAGTTTAACAAGAAAGTTAATTAATAGGAATTAATATAATCCGATGTAGATACGAAAATAGTACCGTTGAATAGATCTCGAAAAGTTACGCGGAATGGGCTACTCGAGCGTGTCAATCAGATATCGGATGAAGAAGATATTATCAGTTTTATATGAAGGACAAATAAGTCATTTTCCTTTAAACCGTCTGGTTTCCCTTATCGTTTGGGAAGGTGCCTTTATCATTGGTCGCTGGCCTTATCACCAGATACGTGTCAAAGAGAAATCAGTTTCTCTTATTCTTTCTTATTTATCTTCTTCTTCTCTGTTTTTCTTTTTTCTTCTTCATTCTTCTTTTCTTTCTCTCTTTCCTCTGTTCTTCATGCTCGTCAATTTGTGAGAAGACTGAGTAATTTTGAGAACGGAAATTAGGGGAAAATGTCAAGAGCTGATCGTTTGTGATGACGTTGCGGTTGATTGAACATGAGATGATGATAGAATTGCTACTGTAAATCGAAGTTAGGATTTATGGTAGGGTTTGTGTAGAATTGAGAGATGATTTGGGTTGTTGTTAGATGAAGAACGATTGGGTTGAGATTGAATTAAAGCTCTGAAGCTGTTTGGAGGTGAAATTGAGAATTAGGGTTCGTCCTGTTCTTCCCCAAATTAGAATTAGGGTTTGTAAGAAGTTTAAAGAGGAATCAACAGATGAAGTTGTCGATTTAGGGGATTAAATTAAATGATGGGTTTTGAAGAACATGAAGTGAAGTTAAAAGTTACGAGTTTAATTTGAAGATTTGATTTCAAAGAAGAACATAAATTGAGAATTGAGGAATTAGGGTTTGATTGTGCTTGTAAGGAAGTGACGAGATTGTCATGGGTGTTGATTCGATCTTCATGGCTGATTCAGATGAAAGGGTAAGTTGAATTTAAGATTGCAGAGTTGGTTTATCATTAAGTTATATGTATTTGAGTTTGAGTTTGGAATTCATTGCTTGGGTCTGCTGTTTATGATTGTGGTGATAACTTATACATGGTTTAAACGGTCTCATAATGAATTGATGAGATGAATTAGATGTGGTGGTGATAATGTTAATGTCACAGGGGAGGAGATGTGTATTGGTGGTGGAGCTGTAATTGTAGTTGAGTTGGTGATTTAGAAATGAAGATTACCGTTTGTAATGATGGTGTTGAATTGATTTGACAGATTTGTTATAGGGGGTGTGTTGGTGTTGCAGAACTGGAATTACGGTTGCAGAGTTTTGTTACTGCTGAGTTTTAGATGTATGAATCAGTTCTAAGATGAATGGGTAATGGAATTGAGTCGCAGGCCTGAAGTTGTTGAGCTGAAGTTCTATTTAACGATTTTAAGGGTGTTGTAAGTATGTTAAGCTGAAATGAATATGGACTGTGTTATGGAGTTGCGGTAGTTGTGGTGTCGTTGCACAGTTGGTGGTGTTGGATTGATCTGATTTGAGACAGATCATAGGTTGGTTGCTATTGTTGAGTTTTGTATTGTTTGAAGTTCTTTTGAATGGTTGGTGGTGGAAGTATTGGTGAAGCTGTAGAGGCTACGATCAGTGGAAATGCTAAGTATAACCTGGTGAGGATGTCAGTTAGAACGATGTGTATGTAATGTTTTGGTTGTGGTGTTTCTGAAGTTCAGTTTATGAAGAATGGTGATCAAAGAGTAGTAGATAGTAATTGTTGTAAAAGCTTGGAACTGCTGAACTGCAGGTAGGCTTTAGTTGCGTTTGTGATTAAATTGTGAATTATATTTGAATGAATGAATGAATGAAGTGTTTAGTAATTGTATAAACTTCAATTCTTTAGTATTAAACCTAGTAGTCATCCTAGTCAGTTTATCTGACTCACTTTTTTAACTGACTTAGTCAATCTGACTGTGTCGACCAGTTGTTCTATTGAATAGGTTTGACCCAGTACTGACTCAGTAAACCTTGACTGAGTTGGTTCCTTTGACCATTTGACCAGGACCTTGACTTGACTATGGATGTTGACTGTTAGTTGAACCTTTTGACCATCATTGACCGTTAGTTGACCCAGTTAAGTCAGCACTTGTATAATGGGCCTAGTCTAGTGGACTTGGGCTTAGTGTTATGTATTCTTAGTGAAAAAACGGGGGTCTAACAACACCGCCCAATAATTCTCTTAACAATCTGTATGGACTAACTCCGAAATACTTTCTAGAGAATCAACTAGACAGTCAGACTCAATCTAGGTAAAAGTATCTCAAGGAGTTAATATCTCTCTCTTGATTTGATTTACTCAAGCTAATAGAAATCAGCGAGTCCCAATCAAATACAAGGAATAACTCGGATGGTACCAAAGACCAATATCCGAGGATCAATCAATGACAATCAACAACCAAAGGTTGGATTACTCTAATAGATAATCTAACGCATAACCTGTATTATTTCAATTATAAAGATAAAACAATATAATGCGGAAATTGAAATAACACAGATATCAGAAATTTTGTTAACGAGGAAACCGCAAATGCAGAAAAACCCCGGGACCTAGTCCAGATTGAACACACACTGTATTAAGCTGCTACAGACACTAGCCTACTCCAAGCTAACTTCGGACTGGACTGTAGTTGAACCCCAATCAGTCTCCCGCTGATCCAAGGTACAGTTGTACTCCCTACGCCTCTGATCCCAGCAGGATACTGCGCACTTGATTCCCTTAGCTGATCTCACCCACAACTAAGAGTTGTTACGACCCAAAGTCGAAGACTTGATGACAAACAAATCTTTCTCACACAGACAAGTCTATCGACGGATTAACCTGTCTCCCACAGATAAACCCTAAAAGGTTTTGTTCCGTCTTTTCATATTAATTAAGGTGAACATGAACCAATTGATAATCCGGTCTTATATTCCTGAAGAACAGCCTAGAGTTATCAATCACCTCACAACAATATTAATCGTATGGTAGCGAAACAAGATGTTGCGGAATGACAAACGATGAGACGAACATGTTTGTGATTACTTTTATATCTTGCCTATCGGAGATATCAATCTCAAGCCAATCAATATGATTGTACTCGTACGATAGAAGATGCAAGATCAGATCATACAACTATGATAAACTAGTATCGGTCTGGCTTCACAATCCCAATGAAGTCTTTAAGTCGTTAACCTGGTTTTAGAAGAAGAAAACCAAAGGTTAAAGGAGAAACGTTCTTGAAACAATAATGCTTATGTTCACCATTGGTTATGTAATCTAAACTCTCATTCCAATCATTGAAACATTCTTCGTCAAAGCAATTTCAAAGTGATTGAAACATATCATCACTTCCGTCACTAGTTAAAGATAAACTTGGTCGAAGCGAAAATATTACCAACACATATTTCAATATATAGATAGGCGAGGTATAATCCGCTCGAAATACCACTGTGTATAATCAAAGTCTATATATAGCATATGACTTTTTGTCTCAAGAAGTAGGAGATAGAATAGATAGACTTTTGAGTGATAGATAAGTTCAAGTCTTCACATACCTTTTTGTCGAGAAGTTCCACCGGTTCCTTGAGTAGTTCTTCTTCTTGTATGATGAATCGTCATGAAGTCCTTGAGCTCAACTACACTTTCTATCCTAGTACGAGACTTATCTATAGTAGACTAGAAATCAAGACTTATAGTTTTGATCACTAACATTGACAAACATGCTTGAGATAGCAACGCATACGAGTTCGACCGAGCAATGCTCTAACACTTAGTTTGATGTTATGGACTCTTATAGTCTAAGTTAGCCTTTGGTTCCTTCTACAAGTTGTAGATATTCTTAAGTCTTGTCTAATAGACTATAGACCTAATCTAATTGAATTAGTAATCCATTAGATATGCAAGAGATGGTTAATGAAGACGTGTAGAACCTTAAATGGGCTTAGAACAATTAAAGTAGTTCACTTAGCCTATAACTATAGAATTGTATGAGATTATGTTATGAGCCTTGTGTGAGCCTTTTGACTAGATTCTTAGACTTCTTGTGTGATTAACAGTTAGTCTATATTAACAACGATCGATTCAAAGGACGAACCAGTGGATCGTGGATCTCGAGGTAGGCGTGGATTGTCATCAAAAGAGATGGGAATACATTTGACTCTTTTGTAACCATTATTGTTGCTTTTACAAAAGTTTATGCTTAACAAACTCATGCATTGTTTGTCCATGCATTCCATGCTTTGTTTAAATTGCATTATGATAATTCTGGTTTTTCTGTGAATCTTTCCACGATTTGGAAAGGACTTGTAATGTTTTGTTTGTCATTATGAATTGTTATGGGAAATGAGAATTTCCACTTGTGGTATATAGGATACGCTCCTTCACAATTATATCTACATGAATTCAGCTTTTATTGCTTAGAATGGGTCATCATGGTCTTGGTGATATCAATAGCTAATGAGTGTGGTTAACACGAATATTATACATTGTTTGAAGAAGGAGTTTTTCCATATACATGTTCGTTTATTTCAGTGACTTGGTCACTTTTTAATGTTTGGGAAAACATTATTGATTTCCAAATCTTGTCATGATTACTTGAAAGTTAAATGTTATTCCTACTAGGCACCCCTTTTAGGGATGATGTGCTCACCCATTCCCACTTTCAGTTTCAGAGACAGATCAGAGTTGCGCACCGAAAGCTTCAGGGGTTGAGTTCGTTAGTTGGTTAACTTCTACTATGTTTATTATGTTGTATGTTCTGTTTGTAAACAAAATAACTATTGTATATGTATCATCTGAGAGGAATTCTTGTATATCTATTTCAGAGCGGGGTTAGTTTTGGGTTAAGTTTTATAGCAGATTTCTTAATTGAATGTTTAAGTAAATGATTTGGATCATTAGTGCCTCTTTATTTAGTTAATCTCTTGGGTTAGTCAGCTACTAGTTTTGGGGGCGCTACACTTCCCCTCGTAATATGGACGTGGTTTTCACCATTCTACACGATTCCCACTTCTCTATCACTCAATTATTTCCACTTCCTATGAGATCAGAGGATTCGGCTATGACTTGTATAAATACATTTTCAATCTATTTCAACCGATAACGGTTTATTAACTCAAGTATCCAGAAAACACCAAGAACTTGCAGCTTACATCCCGCAAGCTGGTTCTACATTCTGATACAAGTCATAAAATAACTTCACTTTCATAGTTCATCATCCTGATCTCAACACCTTCTTTGCTTCCTTCCCTAAGATTGTAGATGGTGGATTTTCGACAAAGGATAAAATCGTAAACTCATAATTATACGAAGCTCTGATTCAGCAATCAGACGTGAGTATCGAGACACGGGTCTCTCATCGAATTCTCAACGGAGAGTACCTTCTCTCAGAGTACATGTAGATATGTAGTCTCACGACTGGACAACGACATATCTCATGAATACTGAATACTTTCAATGATTATTTCTATATAACATCACGAGATGGACAGCTCCTAGACAGCTTGCTCTGCTAGTATAGAGCGATAACATCTTCAGGAACAAACAACGAGTTTACCCTGACTATATAAAGGACATGACTTACCGACAAGCTCATATCGGGATAATTAATGCTCCTAGACAGCTTGCTCTGCTAGTATAGAGCCACAAAGTTAATTATTCCTAATTAAGATTGATTATGCCGTGAAATTTACTACTGAATTCCCAGAATAATCTATTATTGCTCCTATTTCATGGTCGAATCCACGACTGGTCCCCTGGAATGGCAATAACCATTTTTCTGATTCTATGATCGAATCCACGACTTGATCTCATAGGATAGCAATAACTATATTATCTCATTACCCCGATTTCATGATCGAATCCACAACTGGTCTCATAAATGGTAATAGATAAATCTTAATTACTTCGGTTCTATGGTCGAATCTACGATCCCATGGAATGGTAATGCTCACTTCATTATTATGAATTCGTAGTCGAATCCTCACTGATCCTATGAATTAATAATAACATATTATTACTCAGTTTGTGAATTATTCTCCACTGAATTCCACAATTAGTAATAAATAATCAACGACCGGGAGTCTGAGCTACCTCTAAGTAAGCCCTGATTCAAATGGTGAAGGTGTATCCAACGACGATACACTAACAGTCACCGCATGAACGAGTATTTCAAAAATACAACGAAACGATGAACCTATGCAGAATAGAGAAAAAAATAATAAATAATTAAAAATATTGACCAGGGTGCTGGGAGCACGGACACACGACCGACCGACCGTGTCGTGGTCAATCCCGCGCCAATTTTATATTTTTAATGCATTTTTATTATTTTCCATGATTTGATGAAAATTCTCTCATTTAATCAAATCTCCTTCGTCTTGAGGAAACTCCTCGGTTTCATGATACTTCCATAAATCCATAAAAATAATATAAAATTAAGAAAAGGAGTGTTGGGCATGACCATTGGCTAACCGGCCATGCCTTGGTCCGAACCGGCCCCACACCCACGGTTTCTTATTATTTTATTATTATTATTATCATTTCTCTAATTTCATGAAAAAACTCCTTGATTTCATGGTATTTTTGCACAAATCATCAAATAATAATAAAATAAAATAAATTATGAAAACCTGTGGGACCGGGCCTTGGCCGGCCGGCCATACCTTACCCGGTCCCACACGCCCCTTTGTTTTATTATTTTATTATTAGTTTTCCTTGAATTCATCAAATTCCTTCATTTCATGGTATTTCTCTCAAATTAGGAAAAATTCCCTCAAATCATCAAAATACTTAAAAATATTAAAAAAAAATAGGAAAACTCGTGGGACCGGGCCCTAGCCGGCCGGCCATGCCTTCTACGGTCCCACACGCCCTTGTTTTATTATTTTAATATTTTTTGCTTCCTTGAACTCATGAAAACTCATTCAATTCATGGAAACTCCCAAAATTCATCAATTTTCTCAAAATTCATGAATTATTCATAAAATCAACAAAATAATATAGAATTAAGGAAAAGGCACCACGGGACCGTGGTCACAATCGACCGACCATGCCTTGACCATGGTGGTCCCACGCCTCTTCATTCCTTATTTTATAATTATTTTTCATCATCTCATGGTGTTTTCCTCAGTTTCGTCGAAACCCTAATTTTGACATATTTTCTCGAATGGATGCTCAATTGCACGCCAGAAAATATCAAAATTCTCAGGACTGAGACGCGGACGCCTTGGGGACATGAGCACGCTATCTTGACCGACCAAGATTGGCTCTTTGGCTCACGGAAGCCGGTCCCATCAATTTTCACAAGTTTTGACCTAATTTGCACAATTGCTCGTATTAAGTCCAAAACTCTCCCAAACACTTTGGATTTTCATGAAGCGATCGTCAGGCGGTCACGGGACTACCCAGAGCCGGTTTCAAGACCCCATGGTCGGTCCCTCACTCCGTCATAATTAATTAGGTTTTCTCACCTAAGGCTCAGACGAGCATTTTCGAATAAATGATTAAACCAGCATTTAATCATTGTTTCACCAACAAATCGTCAAATCTTCAAGAGTTCTTCGTATATGCTCACGTGAGCATATGGACACTACATGGTTGATCCAAGGTCCATGTAGTCGCTCCCTCCTTCGTCCCATGGTTAAATTTCTGACGAACCATGAATTGATCATCAATTGATCAAATTAGGGTTTTTGAATCCAATGATCATCATTTCAGATTCTAACCTTAATAATTTTATGACGACCTCATGGTCATTAATTTTATTAATTATGCTCGGTTCAACGACCAGTATTCTAATTAATATTTTTGGTACGCTTCCAATAATCCATCAGACGAGCAACACATCCTCAGACGATCAAATATTCAACAATTCATCACATGAGCAACACTTGCTCAGATGATAAATATTTGTTCAAACCAAGGAATATTGGTTCAACAATCAATATTCAACGATCCACCGAATGAGCAATACTTGCTCACTTCATCGTAAGAACTATACCTCTGTCTCATGATATGTTCAATTCACGAGTTTCAGAACATCATGTTCAACTCAACGACTACATGGACTCATCGTCCCATCAAACCACGAGACGTCAATCGTGTCACTTGGGGGGATATCACTTAGGGTTTTGGTCTGGCGGTCTACGGCACGTGTGTTCAAACACACGATGGAATGTGAGCAAGTCGTGCAGTCAGTTGAAGGAATTCACGAGGTAGTGGGTAAAAAATCGACCAAGTCTCCACACGTTGAGCAACTGGTTTCAAACACAATCTCCACTTTCCCACTCCTTGATTCCATCAACTGTCACACTTCATGGGATCATGGTGTCTAAAATTCCAGCAATATAAATAAGTCTCTGAATCATGATTGAATCATCAGCATCATAGTATCATCAATCTCACGTCTCATCGACAACACGAGATCATCAACTCATCAATTGAGCAACTACTCTCAATTGAGAAATTTCAATCACTCAGAGCTTATCGTATTCAGAATTCACACACCCACAATCTTTGATTACCATTGATTCCACAGATTTCCCAGCTTCCCTCCTAAAGATCAACCCATCCTCTCTTGTGACCGAATTTACTCTGGAACGGTCATTGTCTTGATTTAGGCCGGAGTACTACAAATTGATCTCTCGAATCTAAAGCACCCCCTTTGCAGCGGTGCATATGTGTGAGGTTTTATATTTCGCTCGGTTAGAGGAGTCTCCTCCGTACGGTCATCTCCTCAATTCCTTAAAAACCAGCAAATCGTTTTTCCCCATCTACAGATTGGCGACCACAGTGGGAGATCATTCTCTCGGTTGCAATCTCAATTCTCACAAGGATGGACGGTCTTAGGTCTACAAATCCGAGTTCAAAACCCGATCCTAATATTGAAAGCTCTAGTGGTACCGCTATCGCCACTCCTCCGATCCGACGCAACCTGCTACTACTACTGCTCCAAGCACTGGTGCTCCATTGATCACCCCTGCAAGTGACGACACTTGCGCCATCAACAATCTATTCTTTGTTGATCTCCTAAAGAAACCAGAGGAAATCATCCTGCCATTGTTGATCTCATGAAGGTTCAGATTGACGTGGATGCAGCACAGAAAGAGTTGTGTACTTATCCCAAAACTCTCACAGAAAAGCTTGCGTCTGAACGAACTCAGCCTCAGCGCGAGAAAGGAAAAGTTAAAGAAACATCTTCAACTGCTGATCCTGAAATCTCTCCAATCCATGTTTTACACGATGAAGAATCCCCAAAGCTGCAAATGACTCTCCAGCAATGGAACCTGCAATTTTCATCAATCACTCGTGAAGACCTGGAGCACTCTTTTGAAGATCGAGGAAAAGATAAGACATCATATGTCCATCTTCGTCAACCTACATATCCCGCTGTCATAAGGAGGATTCTTCTCCCAAAAGGTTATACCGCTCAAACATTCATTCTTTATGATGGAACGTGCAGTACTCAAAAGCACATTTCTCGGTTTCGGGCGAACACGAGCACGACCATGTCGTCCGTATGAAGGAATTTTCGAAGTCTCTGAGGCAGAGCATACACCTGGTACAACGTACCGGGAAGTATCACCGATTGGGGAGAGATGATTAATGCTTTCTACAGAAAATACTTCTTCGTGTCAGAGCAAGTCACTCTCTCTGATCTAGGAAGGATGCTTCAAAGGAGCGATGAACATCCCAATGATTATGTGAAAATATTCAGAGCACAAGCCCTGAACCGTCATGATCCAAGCGTCACAGAGAAACAATTGGTAGACTTTTGTATCAACAACATGATCCCGGTTTACAGAGATTTGTTATAAAATCAACGTTTCCATACCTTCTCAGAGCTTCATGAAGCGGTGAAGAGATCGGCGACTAGTGCACCCGCTTTACTGGAAAGAACAAAAGCTACAAAAGGCTGAAGAACCACGCTCGAGGTAGCAGACGTCTGATCAACAAGCAGTACAACCTCCAGCCTTCCACAAACGCTGTTGCATAAGGGAGCAAACGAAAAGTCGAACCGTCGTGCAAGCATACCCAGCTCCTTCAAAAGAACAAAGGAAGGATAACCAAGATGCACAAACCTCGACCTAGCATCAACAAACGGGAAATTATCGGACATACTCAAACCTCCCTGAAGTGATCGAGTTACCGGAAGTCTAGGTGCAAGATGATACAATCAACTTGATGTTCATCAAACAGAGCCAACTGAATCAAGATGGAGAACCCCAGGTACTGTCATCTTCATGGATTCATCAATCATCCAACAAGTAACTGCAATATTTTGAAACACATCTTCAAAGAGAAGGTTGATCTACACAAGATTCAACTGGGGACTGAAAGAGTACACAGATCCTCTCCCAATCAATACCTCGACTCTCTGAACAACCTGTCAAAGAGGCAGTTCAATCCTTGGTCGAATGTGGATTGCTCTATCCGTCGAAGGCACAAAAGAGAGACATGTTCACAACACTGAACCACATCGTGTCAAGAATTTCATTCCGGAAATACTTCTTGAGCCTCCACAGATCAAGAGATGTTCGACTGGAGACTGCTTACCACACTCAATCTCAGAAGAAACGAATTCGGGAGAACGCTGGTCCATGCTGGCACCGCTATCAACACCATTCCACTGAAAACCCTCGGAGCCGCAGGCATCACTCGACAACGAGCTAGTCGTGATCCCATCTCAATCAGAGACCTTGAAGGATCGCTTAGAAATATTTATGGCTACATTACTCTCAAGGTGGACATAAGCTTAACCTGGACAGAAACCAAGTTTCACATAATCAGGATGATCCAGAATATGACATGTTCTTCAGACGAGCGTGGATCCATGTTGACAAAGTGTCTTTGGTTGCACATCACAGACAACCCATCATCAGAGCACTTATAGGAATTTCGAACTTTGACGAGATTGAAGCAAGAACCTGCAAAAGATGCATAGACATTCATCAAGAGGTTCCACACTCAGGAAAGTCTCATTTCTCCCGTGTCTACGTCATTTATTTCCTCCCATGCTATCCTATCATGGGGACTTGATTCTGCTAGCAACTCTGCAAGATGTTATGAATGGTAACTTCACCGCATTAGCATTTTACCAACTGGTTGAATCTAACATTTCTACGAATCGAGCACTGAGACGTTCATTGCTGAGATAATGTCCAAACATGGAAAAGAACACTTTGGGAGTTTCTACATAGCCTTGCAGGATTGTCCATGTGTGCCAAAAAATTTGAAAACTCTGATTTTTGCACAAGTGTTGAACCCCACTGCTGCAACGAAAAGAATGCTGAATCAACAGAAGATAGTCGGGCCCCAGACGATCAAACCTAAGACATGCTCAAGGGGTATGACGCTTGAACACTCAAGAAGCCTTCAAATTGTACTCTCAATCAAAGAGTACACCTTCGATAATGGCGCCTCTGGCTCCAACACAAATATCTCGACAAATTCAACACCAGCACGATCGAAACTACATTCGATAAGTCTTTATTATCTCATTATAAGACTTCTGAAGCATATGCAACATCATTCATACATGAATCTCACCAACTCCTTCAACATACACTGGGCAACCTGAGAATGAAGATTTTTGCTGATATCTTCCACAACAACGTGGATTCACTGACAAAGCCAGTTCGTGGTAAAGTTATGATTTCAAGAGCATTCAGGTTGAACTCTCAGTACACCTTCATCTTACGGACGCTCAACTCATCAACTAGTTCGCGAATGTAAAAGGCTCACTGGATGGAGGAGCAAAGATTATATCTATAATCATGGTTCTAGCCTTTTTCGGTCTTTGGAGCAATTCCAACCATGGCATCAACATCAAATAATCTCTAAAGGAACACCATCCATGATCTCAGCATTGACAAGGATCTCTGGAGCGTAATCATTCATGGTCTCAGCACCAACAACGGTCTCAAGAGCAACATCCTCAGGGCTTCATCAACTAATCATTCTCTTAAGTGTTACACATGAAGTAGAATTCTCCAAGAACTAGTGATTTATATCAAAATGTGTAGACCTGATAACATGCTCACATGAAAGTCTTCCCAAAGCTGGCACGATTTATGGGCATAATCCAAAGTCTCCTCCAAGATGTTCTCATCGCCTCTACAAATGAGATACGACATGCTCTGGGCCATGGGTTTACATAAACGTACCAATGGGTGAGTAACGGGACAATACTTCCTCAACGAAAGATGTTCGTCTATGTTTCTTATACAACATACCAAAAGGGTGCATCAATCGGACATACGAGATGAAAGATATGTCCTTTACCGTCAGGTCTACGAAATCTGAAAAAATTTGTACAGGATTACAAATTGCAAATGCACACGCTTTGTTGTATGACCTCCACAACTCCAAATTGAGTGATTCTTTTCTCATGTGATAAATCAATCTCTGAGATTCAAAAGTTGGGGTCAAGCATCGAATTCCGATGTCGTATGAGGTTTCTACAGCTTCCAGAGCATACAACGCGCAACCAGAGATTCGTGGACGGGATTCATAACTTCCACAGTCGATCGGTGTCCACCAGGTCTTTTCGCTAAGTCCTTCATCAAGGTACCTCCAACTTCGACCACCTAGGTCTTTACATCGATTTTTCTACCACCCGAGTCCTCTATCTAGGTCTTGACAGAAGAAGGAAAAACGAAAGCAGGAGATTCAACAATATACTGGGGACTGTCGGTTCACCGATCATGACGATCAATTTCACAGCCCAACACTCGTGGTGTCGGGCTCTCCAGTGCTAATAATTCATAATAAAAGGAATGCTACCACCGGGACATGAAATCATGGTCATTACATCATCCCCTCTTGAGAGCAACCTCAGTTATGGTCCCATGACCAGGGTTTCAGAAGTAATGTTCTACGACTGACAGAAACAAGGTGGTAATCAAGCACCATGCTCATGTGCCAATCAAGGAGTCCTGATCTCAAATAAATCAACGACATCAATCCTTCACCAACCGTTCAAGACACAAGCGAATGATCTAAAGACGCAACATGAGTGTTTTACAACAAGCCCGTCTGAAATAATTTTTATGCTGTCCTGCAAAAACCGACGAGATGGGAGCAATTGGTGAATAATATAGATATGTGTCGTATATCATTTTCTTCGTATGGATGTTCTTTACAACATATCCAAAATTCACAACAATTGGAGAAAAGAGCGAAGAGTTGTGGCCAAAACATTGGACCCCATGCCAGCTGTAAATTTTCTGAAGGTTTCCTGAAAGTTTATTGTTTCGTCGATTTCGGATCCTAGACAAGCTCCAAACTCAAAAATCTTCTTTTCTAAAGCTTTGAAATTTCCAGGGCTTGAGGATACATATGCAGATGTCGAAAATACGTCCCCAAACGAAGATTCTACAGCGTTTTTACTAAAGGCTGAAGTCTGAAATTTCTTGGTGACGTATTTCGGCAAAATTACCCGTGTATTCACATGGGTTTTCATTCATTCACTCACAAATCAACAATTTCATACTTATATGAAGAGGTCACAGGAGATATACTTACTAGGGGAGTCTCTAAACCATTTGAGGGTTCGGCAATGTTGGAATATCCGTTGGCAACTCCATTATCTTCATTCGGTTCGGGATTTTGGGAACTCTCCATATTCTCATATCCCAAAGAAGAGCACGCTTCATCAACATAATGCTTATATACCATGATTTCTTCCTGGGTTCGTCAACAACAATTATTATTATGTCATTCAAGGAGATTCCACGATCACGTGCACAAAAAAGGGTACTTACGTTGACTTCTTCATCAGTGCTGGATTCATAAATTGTTTACCCGGGAACAAGTTGAAGACCGTCAATTGATGGAGCAAAAGTCTGAAAATAAGTAACAAACCTTGATCTCATGATCCTAATTACACGGGTAAAGTCATGACACAAGGAGCGGCTGGGGACTGCACGTCATTTGCTAACACCCTATAGTCCTTACTTCTGGGCCCTCCGCTCCCGTAGATTTTCCTCCATTTCCATGGAGTCTACATTGATCCGGGATCTCACTACACGATCATCCTATGGTAAATCTAACGGAATAACCAGGAATACAACTCACTATGAAGGATCTATCACCACTCAGAGCACATCGTTCATACAAAGCGCAGGATTCGACAGAACAATGAATCATGGATTAAAGGTGCTCACAACAGTGTCTACAAAAATGGTAATCCTCCACTCTTACCTATTTACGTTTCACGAACTTAGTGATAATAACGTAAAACCTTGGAAAAACTTGCTAGCCTCTTCAAACTTGCGAAGATGAGCAAAATTCATTATTTAAAACCAGCACCTGACTTTTCATGAAACTATGAATAATTCACATAACCTTTCATATGAACATTCGCTGGTTTTCTACATGTGTGCATACACTATAATATCGCCAAACTCTTACATACATTATTTCATCATGTATACAATTGCTTGCTTCCAGCAATTTCTCAAAAATCATAAAATGATTTTCTTGAAACCGTGGACAACCCACGTAAAGTTTTTACTGAGTGAACATCCACTGGTTTTTCGAAAATTGGATAGACGTCCATTCTACAGTTGTGAAAACTCACAGACATTATTTCACCATGTATAATTGTCTACTTTCAACAGTTGTTCAAAATCAAAATATGATTTTACAAAATATGTAAATATTTAACGTGAAACCCATGTAAATTTGAAAAATATATCTACATACTTTTTCTCCTTCGCGCGAGCATCTGTCTTTGAAGCGAGAGTATATTTTCAAAAATTTGTGAACGCTCACATATCGAAAATAACAATTTTCATGAAAGCTCATAGACAAAAATTTTATTAACAGACGCACGTCTTTTCAAAAAAAAAAACTTTTCTCTCGTGCGAGCATTCACCTTTGGAACGAGAGTTTATTCCATTTTGTGAAATCTCACAAAGATAAAATTTTGGTTTTCGTGAAAGCTCATAGACAGAATTTTATATCATTAGACTCCGATCTATTTTGTTTGTTCCTTAAACTAACGAACGAATAAGCGTCTATTCCTAAAACAAGGATTTATTTTTTGGGTCGGACCCGCGAATCCTAACCGACCACGGACTCGTCGTCCAAACCAGCGGTTCAACACCAATTTATGCTCATCAAACGACGCTCCAATCATGACATTGAAGCCTTCATCAAGTCGTGGTTTGCTCATGCTCTCTAAATCCGGTAACGTCTCAACCTACAACTAAGTTCAATTACTGGTATTATTATTTATGGCCGGAAAATCACCATTTAATGCTGACTGAGGAACACAGCTTTCCTCAGCAAGCAGGGGACTTAATGTAGATGGTGGATTTTCGATAAAGGCTAAAATCGTAAACTCATAATTATACGAAGCTCTGATTCAGCAATCAGACGTGAGTATCGAGACACGGGTCTCTCATCGAATTCTCAACGGAGAGTACCTTCTCTCAGAGTACATGTAGATATGTAGTCTCACGACTGGACAACGACATATCTCATGAATACTGAATACTTTCAGTGATTATTTTTATATAGCATCACGAGATGGACAACTCCTAGACAGCTTGCTCTGCTAGTATAGAGCGATAACATCTTCAGGAATAAACAACGAGTTTACCCTGACTATATAAAGGATATGAATTACCGAAAAGCTCATATCAGGATAATTAATGCTCCTAGATAGCTTGCGCTTCTAGTATAGAGCCACAAAGTTAATTATTCCTAATCAAGATTGATTATGCCGTGACATTCACTACTGAATTCCCAGAATAATCTATTATTGCTCCTATTCCATGGTCGAATCCACGACTGGTCCCATGGAATGCCAATAACAATTGCTCCTATTCCATGGTCGAATCCACGACTGGTCCCCTGGAATGGAAATAACCATTTTTCTGATTCTATGATCGAATCCACGACTTGATCTCATAGAATAACAATAACTATATTATCTCATTACTCCGATTTCATGATCGAATCCACAACTGGTCTCATAAATGGTAATAGATAAATCTTAATTACTTCGATTATATGGTCGAATCTACGATCCCATGGAATGGTAATGCTCACTTCATTATTATGAATGCGTAGTCGAATCCTCAGCTGATCCTATGAATTAATAATAAACATATTATTACTCAGTTTTGTGAATTATTCTCCATTGAATTCCACAATTAGTAATAAATAATCAACGTCCGGGCGTCTGAGCTACCTCTAAGTAAGCCCCGATTTAAATGGTGAAGGTGTATCCAACGACGATACACTAACAGTCACCGCACGAACGAGTATTTCAAAAATACAACGAAAGGATGAACCTATGCAGAATAGAGAAAAAAATAATAAATAATTAAAAATATTGACCAGGGTGCTGGGAGCACGGACACACGACCGACCGACCGTGTCGTGGTCAATCGCACGCCAGTTTTATATTTTTAATGCATATTTATTATTTTCCATGATTTGATGAAAATTCTCTCATTTTATCAAATCTCCTTCGTCTTGAGGAAACTCCTCGGTTTCATGATACTTCCATAAATCCATAAAAATAATATAAAATTAAGAAAAAGAGTGTGGGGAGTGACCATTGGCTAACCGGCCATGCCTTGGTCCCAACCGTCCCCACACCCACGGTTTCTTATTATTTTATTATTATTATTATTATCATTTCTCTTATTTCATGAAAAAAACTCCTTGATTTCATGGTATTTTTGCACAAATCATCAAATAATAATAAAATAAATTATGAAAACTTGTGGGACCGGGCCTTGGCCGGCCGGCCGGCCATGCCTTAGCCGGTCCCACACTCCCCTTTGTTTTATTATTTTATTATTAGTTTTCCTTGAATTCATCAAATTCCTTGATTTCATGATATTTCTCTCAAATTAGGAAAAATTCCCTCAAATCATCAAAATACTTAAAAATATTAAAAAAAATAGGGAAAATCGTGGGACCGGGCCCTAGCCGGCCGACCATGCCTTCCACGGTCCCACACGCCCTTGTTTTATTATTTTAATATTTGTTGCTTCCTTGAACTCATAAAAACTCTTTCAATTCATGGAAACTCCCAAAATTCATCAAATTTCTCAAAATTCATGAATTATTCATAAAATCATCAAAATATTATAAAATTAAGGAAAAGGCACCACGGGACCGTGGTCACGATTATCCGACCATGCCTTGACCACGGCGGTTCCACGCCTCCTCATTCCTTATTTTATAATTATTTTTCATCATCTCATGGTGTTTTCCTCAGTTTCGTCGAAACCCTAATTTTGACATATTTTCTTGAATGGATGCTCAATTGCACGCCAGAAAATATCAAAATTCTCAGGACTGAGACGCGGACGCCTTGGGGACACGATCACGCTATCTTGACCGACCAAGATTGGCTCTTTGGCTCACGGAAGCCGGTCCCATCAATTTTCACAAGTTTTGACCTAATTTGCACAATTGCTCGTATTAAGTCCAAAACTCTCCCAAAAATTTTGGATTTTCATGAAGTGATCGTCAGGCGGTCACGGGACTACCCAGGGCCGGTTTCATGACCCCATGGTCGGTCCCTCACTCCGTCATAATTAATTAGGTTTTCTCACCTAAGGCTCAGATGAGCATTTTCGAATAAATGATTAAACCAACATTTAATCATTCTTTCACCAACAAATCGTCAAATCTTCAGGAGTTCTTCGTATTTGCTCATCTGAGCATATGGACACTACATGGTTGATCCACGGTATTCGCTCCCTCCTTCGTCCCATGGTTACATTCTGACGAACCATGAATTGATCATCAATTGATCAAATTAGGGTTTTTGAATCCAATGATCATCACTCCAGATTCTAACCTTAATAATTTTATGACGACCTCATGGTCATTAATTTTATTAATTATGCTCGGTTCAACGACCAGTATTCTAATTAATATTTTTGGTACGCTGCCAATAATCCATCAGACGAGCAACACATGCTCAGGCGATCAAATATTCAACAATTCATCATATGAGCAACACTTGCTCAGATGATAAATATTTGTTCAAACCAAGGAATATTGGTTCAACAATCAATATTCAACGATCCACCGGATGAGCAATACTTGCTCACTTCATCGTAAGAACTATATCTCTGTCTCATGGCATGTTCAATTCACGAGTTTCAGAACATCATTTTCAACTCAACGACTACATGGACTCATCGTCCCATCAAACCACGAAGTCATCAATTGACTAACAAACCACGAGACGTCAATCGTGTCACTTGGGGGGGATATCACTTAGGGTTTTGGTCTGGCGGTCTACGGCACGTGTGTTCAAACACACGATGGAATGTTAGCAAGTCGTGCAGTCAGTTGAAGGAATTCACGAGGTAGTGGGTGGAAAATCGACCAAGTTTCCACACGTTGAGCAACTGGTTTCAAACACGATCTCCACTTTCCCACTCCTTGATTCCATCAATTGTCACACTTCATGGGATCATGGTGTCTAAAATTCCAGCAATATAAATAAGTCTCTGAATCATGATTAAATCATTAGCATCATAGTATCATCAATCTCACGTCTCATTGACAACACGAGATCATCAACTCATCAATTAAGCAATTTCAATCACTCAGAGCTTATCATATTCAGAATTCACTAACCCACAATCTTTGATTACCATTGATTCCACACATTTCGCAGCTTCCCTCCTACAGATCAACCCATCCTCTCTTGTGACCGAATTTACTCTGGAACGGTCATTTTCTTGATTTAGGCCGGAGTACTACAGATTGATCTCTTGAATCTAAAGCACCCCCTTTGCAGCGGTGCATCTGTATGAGGTTTAACATTTCGCTCGGTTCGAGGAGTCTCCTCCATACGGTCGTCTCCTCAATTCCTTAAAAACCAGCAAATCGTTTTTCCCATCTACAAAGATCAACCCTTCTCCTTCATTTTGTGACCGAAGCAAGACTGGAACGGCCATGTAGCGCCCCCTAAGCTAGCAGCTGACTAATCCAAGAGATTATAAAAATGAGGCACTAACGATCTAAAACATCTATTTAAAACACTGAGAGAAAAGTTCTAAACAAAGATTAACCAGAATCTAAACCCTCTCTGAAATTAATACAAGAACTCCTCTCAGATGATACATATTTAATAGTGTGTTGGTTTACAGATAGAATATAAACACAAAATAAACATAGCGGAAGCTAACCAACTAACGCAACCAACTCCTCGAAGCTTTCATCGCCACGTGTACATCTTGAATCTATCTATGAAACTGAAAGTGGGAATGGGTGAGCACATCATCCCTAACATGGGTGCCCAGCAGAAATAACAACTAACTTTCAAGTAATCACTAAAATGATTTGGAAACAATGCAGGTTTTGCTAAATACCGATAAAAGGCGGAAAAACAGATAAAGCATATTAAAATAATAAGTTAACTGAAAATATAAAGTTCTACCAACCATTAAACCGACACATATTCACAACATAAATAATAGTTGAGCGATGTCTTCCTTCGGAGTAGCAAGGCATGATTGTTGCGGATTCTTCAATGAGCATGCACATTCTAACACAACTAGGTTGTGCTGAGTTGATCCTTGTCTTGTTTGTCACGAGTTACTAAGACAGAATCATCATTCTTGACCTCTTGCTTGGTTTGTTTTCTCTTGTTCCATCTCTTGTTTTTCTTCTTTGACTTGTGATGAAGAGCGTCATTATCACAACGTTCACTAGTAAAAGAGATTTCAGACATGATGTCTTTCTTTAGTCTTTCAAGAAAACTCTTGTAATTATTGTCACCAACAATTAACAACTGAGAGTCATTCTTGTGACTAACTTTTGGTCCCTTCTTGGCTATAGAGGACTTCGGGACCCATTTAGATTGGGTTTCGCAGGAGCAACTTTCTCCTTCATACCATTAGGATCATTGTACTTTTGAATATTTTGCGAAACACCCTTTCTTTAATTTGGAACATCAGATCTTTTCTTTGCATTTACAAAGTTATCTCTCTTTTCTATATTCGGGTCTTTTATGAGATGACGTTGTCGAGTGATATGCAAGATTTGAACTATCATTATAATAATTCTTTTGCCTAAACTTGAGACAATAACGATCTGAGTTCTTATGAGGAGAAAACTTAGCCAATTCGTTTGATACAAAAGAAAGTGCATCTTGCATCTTACGAACTTTGCATCCCTATTGCAAGTGTCATTTATTACCAAAATAATAACAATGCTTAGTATAAATATACGAAATATGAGTTTTGATGTTACCTTTTTGTGGATCCTCTTGCATTGGAGCTCGACGAGTTTTCTTCTTCTTCTATTACTGCTGGTTGAACACTATTCTTAGGCTTGACAGACTTTTCTTCTTTACAAGAAATATGAGCATCTTTGTCATCAGTGGAAGCCTCTGGTTGAGAAGAATTTGTAGCTTTAACAAATTTTACCTCTTTGCTAATATTTGAAGCATCTATTCCCTTATAGCCCAATCCTCGTGTATCACAATGATTTCTACTTGCTTCTAACATTGAGGTTAACTTGTTTGAGATTTCATTGGATTTTTTCAGTTCCAAATTTTTTTCTTCCAACGTCTTGATTTTATCAAGAGCACCACTAGATCAGCCTCAAGGTGTTTTTCTCGTGAGAGGTATACACCTTCTTTCTCTTCAAAACTCTTTTGTTGAGAGTTAATCCTTGCATCAGATTCAACAAGTTTCTCTTCCAACAAGTGAATTTTTTCAAGAGCAGTATCACGCTCTTTCTCTAGCAATTTTGTTTGAGAGAGACTAGCACTTGTTTTTTCTTCAAAACCCTGTATTTGTCGAGAATTAAACATTGCTTCCAATTCAGCACGTTTCTTTTCCGACAAAAACAGTTCTCTTCGAAGATTTTCACATTCTAATTTCTTAGAATTTAGATCGTTTGTACGATCTTTAAGAAGATATTCAGCGCTGCGATAACCACAATGTTATCCTTGAAATACTTTTCTCAACTTCTTGTTCTGTCGACATAGAGGAGTTAAGAGATCAATGACATCAGAAGTTTTGAGTTTACTCTTTCCCAAAGGCTTCAGTATATTGGAGTATTTTTAGATATCATCGTCCACATCTCGATCAATATCTGAGTCACCATCATAGGATATTTCATCCAACTGATTTTCTAGGCATGATTCCCAGTTATCACCAGTTTCTACATCATTAACAAGGTGAACTTGTCTAGTAGATTCCCTTTCATGAAGGTCTACAGATATTGAATTGTAGATGCCATCATCAAGTGTTAATTCAAAACTCTTGATGTCTTGCTTTACTTTAACTGAATCATTATCAGGTTCTGTAAAAACCATTTCTAGATCCCAATCTTATAGGTTGGATTGCACCAAACACTGATTGTTAGATCTTTTCGTTTTTGCTTGCTCTGATACCAATTGAAAAGACGAGGGTATCCAAATATACCTCAAACTAAAACTTTTCCACCTATAAGTCCTTTCTCCAAAAGTGATTGTCTATGGACTGAGTTGAGATAATACAACAAATCGGTTCACACTTCGTGTGATCGTCTATAGATACTAGATCGAGACAATACAACAACGAAGTATGTTTACTTGATAAAAGGTTAGGACTTAATCAAACACAATAGGATTACATATCAAGCAAATAGGAATTAACGTTTGTGTAATTTACTTTAAATTATAATAACAACAATTGTAATTGCGAAAAATAAAAGTAAATGACACAACAAGATTTTGTAAACGAGGAAACCGCCAATGCAGAAAAACCCCTGGACCTTGTCCAGAATTGAATACTCACAGGATTAAGCCGCTATACAAAATCAAACCAACTTCGTATAGTTGAGACCAAGCAACTAAACCTATCGTTCACCTAGTTCCGTCTGTATTCCCACGCCTCCGACCTGTAGTAAGTCACGTACTTAGAACAATTCCTTTGGTTCGTATTCCAAAAAGTAAAGAAACAACAAATCTGTTTGGTATCAACTCTTTTCAACCAAGTGATGTGAGTTCGACAAAAGGCTCTTTTGTTTATCTCAATAAATTCCTTTGTCAGGTTCTTGATCTATCTTATTATCAACTACCAAAGTAATTGTTAAGATTTTGCAATCAATAATTTTAATCACAAAGAATTATATTGATGCCGATCTACACGACTAATCAATCTAATCTACCACAAGGATAAACCGATTATAGTTGGATCCTCTTTTACCGAAACAAGTATTGTGCACACCAAAGATTATGAACCCAAATCAGAAATCTTCAAAGTCTTCTTTGTCTTCAAATCTTCTTAGATCTTCAATAAACACCTGCACACAATCAACTTGAATCTCTTGTGATCAATCACGCACAGAACAGAGTCTGTTAATAATGGATTATCACAATACGTCTTTAGATCTACAAATAGTCTAAAGATCCCCGTCGAAACTTCGATCTTGTTTCAGTGAATCTTATATCAGAAGAGAAGATTCTCAAGCATAAACAAACTAGGTGCAATCAAAGTTCAACCACCGTTAGTCAATCAAATCAATTAAAAACAAAAGATAAATCGTAATTATGTAGTTTCCTACCAACGGTACTAATAGAGCTTCTCAATCCCAAAGAAGTCTTTAAACTGAGCGACCATAAGAGATTTTGCCTTATTAGGTTACTCTCCTCTCCGAATAGGCGGCTTCACCAGTAGCAGCACAGCTGAGATAGTTCTGTTGTATCTGAGGATTAGTTTGCTCGAAATGCAAACTTTGATATTTATAGACCAAGGAAGTTTGGACACCAAGGAATTTCCAAAACCGAAAATATTCTCAAGATATGCAATATATTCCAGATTCGGTTTCCATAATTCCTGGAAATGCTTGGTCCAAATAATGACCGAAAATCTATTAGAAAATCTCCTACTAGCAAATGCACATTACTAATTTTCATTTTCCAAAAATAAAATTAAAAACCTTAAATAAAAGATTCTCAATATATTTTATTCGATCCGGGATTTTCTTCCTTTAGCTATTAAGGAATAATTTTGAACAATTAAAGATAAGCGTTATTGCACATGTTCAAAGTATGTCGATATCTTTACTTTGTAAGTCCTCTTTCATACTTACAATCTTGAAAACGATTTTCCACACTTCCAAACAAGTTTAAAATTGGTTCATATGACTTTCAAGAACTACGTGATTGATCAAGAACACTCAACCACTAAACATGGGTTTCACGGTTCTACCAAAACAAGTTTCGGTTCTACCTCCATGTGAGTACTTTGCATAGTCACGCTAGTTACCAAAATTCGGTTGACTAGGTACTAGGATCGGTTCCCCACATATATATGGTATCTAACTTGTACTTGTTGCACATGTCCATAGAATCGGTTCCCCTTTGCCTAAAAACGTGTTGCACATGTCCATAGGATCGGTTCCCCTTTCTACTAAAAACTTGTTTCACCTCATACAAGGATCGATTCCCCTTTGTGATAGGTTGCACCTCTTACTAGGATCAGTTCCCCTTTACCCAGAGTCGGTCGTACCAATAACACTAAATCGATCATACCATCTCAGGTGATTACTTAAGATCGGTTTCACTAATAAAAGTCATAACCAATACAAAAGTTAGGCCTTTGTGAATAGTTTTACCAAGAATATAAACAAGTCATGAACGATTATACTAATCACACATTTTGGTAGTTCAAAAGATATGCAATGAATAATAATACCAATAATGCCTGGAGATTTCTCTTTCGATTCACAAAACAAGTTCATGAATTTACTTCCTTAAAACAAATGTAAACCATTGTTTCCTATGATGAAATCTTCACCTTATACCCATACATTATCACAATAGCATTCAAACGATTATGTCGATGTCTTATCTATAAAGTTTAATGGTTAAGAAATAAACCTCGTATTGTACTCCTTAATACCATGTCTAACTAGAGTATAATCATTCATGCTTCGCAGTTTTGTTTTCAATATGCACGACTTGAAAGATACGTTAGGGAATGAAACAGTTCAAGTAAAATATCACTAACCTCAAGTGGAAGGATGATGTTGTCGTTGTAGCTCCTTACTTCTTGACTTCTTCAAGTCTTCGCAATATTCGTAATGTCGCATATCCTAATACTTTCAAGCTAACCTATACTAAGTTGACTCTAGTACATAATCAAGCGACTCTTAAATGAGTTTTGGCTCACTAAAATATGACAACCATACTTGACATACCAACACTTGGTGGGTTCAACCGATCTATGCTCTAAAACACCCATAGGGTTCTCAAACGATCGCACAAAGGTGGCCTGTTATGCTACTTTTTTAAGACGTTCAATTCGCGACTAATTTGAACAAGCTCTAAAACAACGATGTTTCCTGCACATCGATTATTTTCAGCTGCTTGTTTAAAAGCGATGCTTTATATACATCGATTATAAGCAATGATTTATAAATATTGATTTCACAAATAATTTTATTATTTGACCTAAAGGAACTATGTGCTGCTTTTAGCGGCGAGTCTCACGACTTGACCCATTTACTCAAGACATCAAACATGTCACAAACTGGGGGATGCTCACTGGGGTGTTGGCCTAGCGGTTTACAGCGTGCGGAGTGCAATGCTCCCATTACGAGAAAGTGTCAGGAAAGGACGGACGGTTAACAACAATGAGAGTAGTGGGCTAAAGTGTGGCCAGTTTTTCCCTCGCAATGGAAACGTTGTGATCACCACTTTTTACACAACCCCACTTATCCACTGCTTAATCACCTCCACTTCCTACGAGATCAGGGTGTGCTCGAACATGACTTGTATAAATAAGATTTCAACCTATTTCAAAAGGAACACAAGTGTATCAACACAAGCAGCCAGAAACCGTATTCTGATACAAGTCATAAAACAACCATACCTTCATAATTCAACATTCTGATCTCAAACACCTTTTTCGCTTCCCTCCCTAATATCAACCATTCTCCTTCACTTTGTGACCGAATTGAATCTGGAAAGGCCATTTCTTGGTTTAGGCCAGAGTCTTACAGATTGATCTCTCGAATCTAAAAGTACTCATGTGCAGTACATTTGTTTAGGGTTTGAATTCGTTTCCCATCAACACACCCAAATTTACCAAAAACAACATAATCAGTTTTTACCCCAAAACAACTATCTTCTATAAGATTTGCTCGAGATTCAATCTCCGACAGGTAAGATAAAAAGTAGTCACAAACATCTTCGTATCATCATTTGTGATTCCACAATATCTTGTTCCGTTACTATACTGTTAAGATCATTGTGAGATGATTGATATTACTAGGATGTTCTTCGGGAATATAAGTCCGGAATATCAATTGGTTCCTGTTCACCTTGATTTATCAAAAGGAGGAACAAAAACTCGTAGGTATTTCCGTGTGAGACAGATTTATCTATTCAATATACTTTTTTGTGTCAAACATATTTGTTTATCAAGTCTTCGACTTTGGGTCGTAGCAACTCTTAGTTGTGGGGAGATCAGCTAAGGGAATCAAGTGCGTAGAGTCTGCTGGGATTCAACGACGTAAGGAGCGCAACTGTACCTTGATCAATGTGAGATTGGTTAGGGCTCAACTACATTCCAGTCCTAAGTTAACTTGGAGTAGGCTAGTGTCTTTAGCGGCTTAATACAGTGTGGTGTTCAAATCTGGACTAGGTACCGGGGTTTTTCTGCATTTGCGTTTTCCTCGTTAACAAAATTTCTGGTGTCTGTGTTTCTTTTCCGCATTATATTTGTTTATATAATTGAAATATCACAGGTTGTGCGTAAGTTCAATCAATTGGGAATCCAACCTTTGGTTGTTGATCAAATTGATTGACACTTGCATATTGGTTTTTGATATCGTCCAAGTTATTTCTTATATTCAATCCGGCTCGCAAATTCCTATTTGTTTGATTGCAGATTGAATTGGGAAATTGAGATATAACTCTTTGATATACTTTTCTTAAGATTGAGTCTGACTGTCTAGTTGATTCTCTTAAAAGTATATTGGAGTTAGTCTATACAAATTGTTAAGCGAAATATTGGGTGTGGTTGTTAGACCCCTGCTTTTTCAGTCTGAGACTTAACTAATTGTAGACTAGAAATCAAGATATCGTTTTAACAACTAAATTTGACAACAAGATTGAGATATCAACACTTGTGAGTTCGACCTTACAATGCTCTAACAATTTGGAATTGGATGGAAAAGGTAACGAGGGGAGGTATCACTAATTAAATTTTTCTAGAGAAGGTAATGCAAATTATCGATCTTTATAAGGGAGGGAACAAAAAAATATCCCTTGTTATCAGATCTTAAAGGTGCTACCTAAATAAATTCCAATCTTATTGTTTTAAGTAAAATTTTTAAATGTAAGTTGTAATTTTTCTTAATTTCTTAAGTAAGTGTAAGTCTAATTAAATGTAAGTTTTATTTAAGTACGGATGAATTAAAAATATGAGTCTAATTTTCAACAATACTTCGTGTTTTAAGTAAAATTTTCGAATTAATAAACAATTGGGCCATTTCACAAGATATAAACTTCGAATTAATTAATAATATTGTGTCATTTTATAAGAGATAAACTTGGACAATAAAAACTTAAATAAAGACTTCAATAAAAATCTCTGATAATCATTAACCTTCTGGTTTTCTTCATTTGAAGAAACTTCCATTCAATGGGTTCATTACGAGATTTTCCTCAGTTCTTGTGACTAATAAGGTTGACTTTCAAATTTTTGCCAGTGTGTAGTACAGTGGTAGTCACTGGGAGATGATACCAGTTACACAAATTCGAAGCTCGCTAGCACCAAAATCTCTATCGAATCGATAAAAGAAAAAAAGAAAAAAATTTCAAATTTTCTTTGTCTTTGCCTTGATTTTGCTTGCCTTGAACTCTTCTTTGTTGCATGTTTGATTTGGTTACTGTCCAAAATTTGAAGATTTCTTTCTTTTTACCTTATTTTAATTTTTTTTTTTTTATAACCATCACATATCTTGGTAATAACAGCTCGGAAGGACTATTCCAAAAAAATCAAGTTGGATTATAAATTCTGCCATTTGAATTTTTTTCAGATAAAATTTTCCTAATAAAAACTTGCCCTATGAAGACAGTGATATAGACTGTTGCCGGCATTAGCCCCTTTACCACTCGATACAAATTCTATCTTTATACACTTTTCCCATGATCCGCAAACTTATTACTTTTGGGAAGCGTCCTTAATTTGCACCGGAGACTCGGTAGTCCGAGTCTCTAGATTACTATCCGAGCTCAACTGCATATGTACTATCGATTGGCGGGATATCAGATACCCGAGCTGATTAATACTTAAACGCCAAAAACACACTCAATTGCAATTAAGAGGATTGTGACCCAACAAGAGAAGCGCTCTTAGAAGTAAAAAAATCAAGCTTTAGAGGTATAAAGATAAAACTGGAATTACATTCTTTTCAATATATAAAACTTGTTAAGAACTTTCAACAATTACATTCGATCCATAGCTTGCCAACCAATATAATTTCGGCAAGTATTCAAGATGAATTAAGCTTCATAAAGACTAGCTATATCATTGACGTCAGGTATTACTACTTTTAAGTCCATACCTTTCATTTCTGTTCTCAAAATGTGGGGTGCAGATCCCATGTCCCCTTCCTCCATGTGTCCTCGTGTCCCACTAGTTAGATTTTGACACGTGGCTTCCTTTTTTTTTCCATAATTCAATTATCCTATTTACGGTTAAAGATAATTATGAAAACATAAAAGCATATATACTATTACCTTTTTTTTATCTCCCGAACCAAAAATCTACATCTCTCATTCTTCTTCTCTTTTCTTTTGACTGCACTTTGAGATTACCTGGAGAATGTTCATCACAATCTTTTGGAATGGTTTCCGAGTTGAACTCTTGTAATACAGTGAACTTCAAAACGAGTACGAAGATGTTACATATATCTTTACTAACTCCTTATTAATCAATAAAGTTATGAGTTTTTTCCATCAAAGAAAATAATGTAGCCAGCAAAGTTTAGATCAAATAAATAAATGTGAACTTAATATCTTGTAATCTCATCCAAATTTTTGTTACAAGGATTGCGGTAATTAAACAATAAGACGCAACTCCAAACATTCTACTGTGGCCATCTGATCACTGATTGGCTCAAAAGCTTGTCTTCTCGTCTTACTTGGATGTTAATTCAGCATTTCCGGTTTGGAACTGTTTGGAACTACTGGCGATAGTTATAGATTTGTCGCGTTTGCAATCCTTGTCCTTGTAATCCTTGTTGTTCCTGCAATAAAAGCTAAACATCATTTTCTTTCTTTTTTTTTCACAATAATAGGGTATTCAAAGCAAAGTTAAGCACACAAAAATTACCTGGAAGGTGTTAAATACACCGTCCGAGTACGGTTGGTAGTAGGCTCCCGCATTAGATTGTTGTTTGGAAAAATATATACAGTCAAATATTACAAAGCTAAATAATTAATCACCAATTGATTGCAAGACATGTTAACATTGCTGGATCGAATAAGTTTTGAAAGGTATTTTTTTACCAAACTGTTCAAGCTTTCACTTCGTTGGGTGGTGGTGATTTCAGCACTAAAGGTATTTCTTCCATAAACCAAAGCCCATTTTTCTTTTATATTGAATAATCTTCTCAACCATTCATTATCTTGGAGCTTATATTTCTCAAGCATATTTTTCCAAGCATCTATAAATTCTTTTTCCTCCTCGTAATCATATACACAGTTGCTAAATTCCTTAGCGAAGTTATCAAATTTTTCAAAAACATGGCTAAGATGTTTAGCTGCATTTTGAAATATATGCCAAATGCATAACCGATGGGTTGTTTCCGGCCACTCCGATGCTAAAGCTTTTGCCATTGCAGCATCCTGATCAGTAAAAATACTCTTTGGTTTCTTCCCGGACATGGTTTTAGCAAAAATGTCAAACAACCACTCAAAAGTCTCTGCAGTTTCATCATACAGAAGTGCAGCACCAAATATGACTGATTGCTTATGATGGTTAACTCCAACAAACATCGCAAAAGGTCTTCCTTCTTTGTTTTTTCTAAAAGTGGTATCAAAACAAACCACGTCGCCAAAATAATCATAGTCTACCATCATTCTGGCATCAGCCCAAAATATATTAGTTATTAAATCCTCTTTATCCACTTGTATGGCATAGAAAAAATTTGGATCAGTCAATTTCTTCTTTTGCAGATATTCTAATACACCTCCCGTATCTCCTGTTTTCATTTCTCTTGTTTGCTTAGTGCGCAAATAATTTTTATAGTCAAGTGGAATAAATCCAAGATGTTCCCGACCGCCTGCTTGTCTACTCATAAATTCTACTGTTTCTTTAGGATTTATTCCAGACCTATCCGTCATTTCGGCTTGAGCTATATTTATAGCACTCATTTTCCTATGAGATCTAAAAAGATGTGTCTTCGAAGGACTAGATGTAACATGTGTATGATTAGGAATAAACTCAATGACACGATACATATCACCATTTGAAACACAACTGATTTTCATCCTAGCTAGACACTCGAACCTTGTTTCTGCACGGTGAGACTTGACATCGGCGGCATCACGAGTATCTACATCACGTTTACCTTCAGCATGACAAACAAATAGTCTATCTCTCAATTTCTTATTGCTAAAGAAATGGGATTTACTTTTTCTCACACTAAACCCAAAATAGAATGCATATGTATTATAAAAAGTGTAGGCTTTGTCTTCTGTTTCAAACTCCATTCCTAGTACTGGAATTTGTTCTTTTCTTATTCTAGAGTGAATTGATTCAACACATGCGACATTTTCATTCGACTCTTCAGTAGAGATATCATCTAAAGAAATATTTAGGTCGATGCCCTTACCTAAATCCAATTTGCGCCGCACTTGGAGATCGTCTTCTTCAAGTTGAGCACCGTTGTGTAAACCCTACAAAATCAAAAAATATATAAACTTTAAGCTCCTTTTAATAGTTTTGGTTTTACAATTTAATCATATAAATTAAAGTACTAAAATAGGATTTCAGCAATAAGGACTTGAAAATGATATAACTAAGTTCAGTAAAATACCTGTTGTAATTGCATCCTCACTATTGGATGATCATTAACCTATTAGATGTGTTTCCCTTTAATGAAATTTTTTTTTGATACAAAAACTTTGTTATTCATTCGGAACCTCAAGCTTGGATTTTTGGTTCGGGAGATAAAAAAGGTAACAATATATATGTTTTTATGTTTTCATAATTATCTTTAACCGTAAATAGGATAATTGAATTATGGAAAAAAATGAAGCCACATGTCAAAATCTAACTAGTGGGACACGAGGGCACATGGAGGAAGGGTACATGGGATCTGCACCCACAACTGCAAACGTCTCCATTTTTTCTTCAGTATGGATAGAGGGGGGTTAATAAAATATTTAAAGGAAGCCTTGATCATGATCTTGATAAACCAGTACAAAACCAGAAGCACCATTTCCACAAGTTTTGTGGATGCTCTTACGGAGGAAGACATCTTTCCCTGCCACCACTGTAAATCCATGGCTCCGAGGACCTTAATGTTTCACCTAGCTTAATGGAAACAATTAATGGATAATGTGTTTGTTCCATGGATATTTATATTGTTGTGGATGTATTCTTGGAATTAATAAAAAATATTCATAGTCTTTGTGTTTCGAACCTTTCTACTGGTATTTAGGCTGGCACACAAATGGAATGAGCAAAGATGCCAGATATGGCGCTTGAATTGAGCCATGGCCTACTCTTGTCATTGACTCGTTGTTGATGTTGTGATAAGCATCACTAAACTATGGCAACTTGCACGTTTAGGCTACTTGATCTCAGTGTCTCGCTAACTATGCAGCTTTTGGATATATATATACAAGTAGTGAGCACGTGCGTTGCACGTGGACGATGCTATTTTTCTACTTTCCAAATAATTTGATGGTAATTCGACAACATATTTTTTATTTAAAAATTATACGTTGTTTGTACTTAAGAATCAATCATTTGTTTTGTTTTTTTATTGTAGATTTTTTTAATTTTTTTATAAGTTATGTCTAATTTTAAGGTATGGCTAACTTTTAAGGAGAAGACATATAAGATTCGGAGACATATAAAAAAAATTGTAAAACAAAAATTTGATATCATTATTTGTGCTCATTGCGTAGCTAATTTAAAGGGATTTCCAAATATATAAAATTTACAAAAATCCGACATGTAGTTTAAAAGATATGAGATTTTTAAATATATAAAAAGTGCATTTACTTTTATGTCCCTGTAAACATTCTTTATGCCACTTCTTTAAAATCTAACGGCTGATAAGAAAGAGGAAGTCTAATGATCTAACGGACAATAACAATAGTTCGAAAGGAATTTTATTTATGAAATCTAACGGTGGAATTTTAAAGTTTGGAGATCCAACGGTTATATTTACTTAAGTTTTGCAATCCCTTGTTGCTATTAAAAGGGGGGAGATTTACACCGACCAACGTTCCTACTAGCAAATCAACACTACTGGAGCCAACACCTTTGGATGATATTGGCTATTCAATTAAAATTTTATCTTGACGGCACAACCACACATGTTATACCCCAGCCCTACGATCACAAGATAAAGAAAATCCTTCTTTTATTTTTGTTTTTGATGATCCACAAAAAATTTGGTGCCGAAAGGTTTCAAACTCAAGCCGCTGATATCTAGTTCTTGCTCTCACCTACCTTATGTAGAAGAAATTGAACTCCGAATTCACCTACCTTTTTTTTGCTTGTCGTGCATCTAACAATGGAGTTGAAAAAAGACCGGCCACCACAGAAGGCAGCAGCCCATGCTAGCTTTCGCTTCCGTATTTTGCTTGCTAGTCCAGTATTATCACCCAATTCTTGTAAAAGGAGAAGATGGAGAAGGAGACACAAAGTAGAGGAGAAGAAGAAGGGAGAAATTGTATTCATTAGTATATCATAAATAAATATTAGAGCCTCTATTTATAGGCTAGACACAAGGGCATCCCAGAAATAAACGAGATTCACCCTAGATATTGTTAACATAATTACACGTTTATAACACTCCCCCTGATGACATTGTGTCTAAGCTAATTGCAAACGTACCAGGAAAAACTCAAAAGAGAAAAACCTGAAATTGTATAAGCATGTATAGACTCGAAACATTATTGGACACGCAAATGTTGCCTCGTTAAAACCTTGACAAGGAAAAAGAGTACAACGCGATAAAGTCCAGTGAATGCACCTTAATTTGATGATGGCGCTCCCCCTGATAAATACTTCAGTCAAATCTTGGCGTGCAAATCTTTGAGTCGAGACTTTCCAATTTTGAAGAACAAATTTCTTGAATGCTGGAGATAACAATGCTTTCATGAGAAATTTTCCAGTTGATGAAGTCATCTTTTATGTTAGTCTTCCAATGGTAGTTTCTCGAGTCTTCACGCTTCTTTAAATACATTGCGGACTTGCTTCTTGGATTGCTAGCTTTTCAAAAATGATTTGCAGAAGTAGTTGTTGTAATTTCTTCAACGGAGTGCCAATACGCAGTTACAATACCATAGGTGTACAAATGTAGTCATATTATGGATCAAAATGATATCCAAATTTATAGGGTATGGTTATGTTAAAATGGCCTAACAAAATGACCTAGCTAATGGTGGGAATCCACCAAATAACCGAAATCCATACAACTCCCCCTTGGATGACCACCATGTTGAATTAATTTGCCTCACTAAAAACTTGCCTGTAAAACCCAATGGGAAAAAATTTGAACGAAGGAAAAAGAGCACAAATATCAACATTTTTTGAAAGAAAATTAAATGTCAACGAGATGTTGCCTCGTTAAAACCTTCTCAGGAAAACCACATGGGACAAAACCTGAAACGAAGGAAAAAGAGTACAACTTTTGACTTAAATTCACAAAAGACAAGCATCAAATAATAAGTCTAGTCTATCTCAAAGAAGAGTTTAAGCCAGCATAATTCTAACTGCATATTTAAGAAAGAAAAAATAGAATTTATGCTGCTAAAGCGTGGATTTTTGTGTTTTCAAGGACTCCTCAAGAGACCCATAAAGTTGATAGCATCAACTAATTAATCCGGATATCAAATTCTAAAAACACATAGAGGATTGTTCAACCTAACATAATCGAGTCAGCTGGCTGCCATAATATAATTTGAATCCTACAAGGATAACAAATTTGAATATTTTCCCAACCAAATTTCTTGTGTAAATGCAATACGAGTCCCTCAAGGACTACCAATCCAAAAGCATCATGCATGGAGAACAAAAATTTATTGAATCAATCCTAAGGTCTGAGAAAAAAATAGAACCCTCAAATCGTTTTTACAACGAAGAAATTTCTCGTAAAAAGACGCAATATGACCAACCTGTAATTAATAGGCTTGGCATGTTTAAGGTGTTAAGTTTGGATCCAAAATTGCATCAATCGAGAAATTAATCCAACCTAACTTGGATTGTATGCCAACCAATCACATGTGTCGATATTTCTCTGCATAGGGGTTCACAACCACCATTTTTATTATTTCAGTAGCTACACCAAATGAATATTCGACAACATATTAAATAACCATGATCCCACACAATTCTCAAACAAAATTCATTGAATTACTGGTACCAGTGCCCGCATGCATTATAATCTCCTATTATTCAAATGAGGAGATATGAATTTTGGGGACGTGAATCGTATTATGATAGACTCTATTGGAGCACTATCTGTAGCCTATATAAAAATGTTACATGATTGCTATATGTGATTGGATTTGCCTTTTCAAACGGCATAATTAAGCTTATGGGAAAGCTAATTGAGATATTTTCACCCCTGTTTAGTGGAAGCCTTTTTCGACTTGATCATGATGGGAGAGAAATGATATAACCTTTTCAGTTAATTAATGTCAACTTCTAATAACATAGAGTCTCCCCCTGATTCTGGCGGAAATTGTCATCTCATGTACGAAAATAAATTTCGTAGAATATTATGCGATTAAAATCAAGGACATATACTCATAATATAGTCTGGATTTTAAGAATAATACCAGTTGGACTGTAGATAATGACTTCAAAAACCATAAAAAAAAAAGTCCTTAAAAATTGTAGTCTACTTGACAAACAAATTTAACATCAACTATGGATTTTAATGGTTACAACTAAAAAACATATAAAATAAGTAACCAAATCTCCAATGACCTATAAGGCCGATGAGATATCCATTCACCTAAGAATGAAATTATGGAAACTTTAATTATTTCATCAAAATAAATTAACTTTAAGATCAATATAGTCATTACAAAGACTAATGAGATAGGCTAACAAGCCGGGTGCGCACCCTTTGATCTTTAGTGTCCAATTCCAACTACAAGTGGAACAACTTCAAATTTTGGAGAATAATACAAGGAAGAGAACTAAAAATTGATAAATATCCCTAAGAAATGTAGCAATTCTCCATCTCATTGTGTTTGCAATAGTGAATACTGACAACGACATCTCATCCTTTTGGGATTTACAGAGAAACCAGTTTCAATTGGCTTATATGATTCTTTTTAAGAAAATAAAGAAATCGACTTTAAAAAAATCCATTATATGGTCGAAAAATTCTCTCCCTTTTGGCAAAAGGTTAGAAAATATTCCAATCTTATGGAGAAAATTAACACCAATTAGAAAAATCGTTTTAGTCGTCGCAATGGAATAATCCACTTTTGTGGTCGATGTATGGTTTCTTGTAAAGAAATAAAAACCATATACATGATCCTTGCTAATGGAGAGGGATACCAAATTTAATTGGACGGAGGTTATTCAACCATGCATGTGATTAAATACCGTTAAGGTAGCTAAATCGCGATAACACCAATTTTTGGTGATTACAGTTTCATGAAAGAAATAAAAACTGTAGACCATCTTTCAATGGATTTTTATTTATTTTTTTCTTTCTCTATAAAAAGGGATAAGAGAAGAAAGGAAATCAAAATTTCTGGGAAATTGATCACCGATGTATCCGTATGACTCTATACTTGGATAACTAAATGTTTAAAATAAATATTAGTAATGAACAAATGGATCACAACTAGGTTAGTTACCGCTACCATCTCGGAATAAGAAACCTTGTAGACTGTGTACCTTATAAGGTTAAAAAAAAATTGGTATCCACATGAACGTATGATATGTTAAGCCATGTTATACATCCCATCAATCCAAATCTATCTTATAAAAACAAATGGTTTTCTGACCATCCAACGGCTATGCATAAACCATCTACAGATATCGACGGATCTCATTCCTTTTGAAATGTGGAAAATTGTAAGAGATAAATCACGGTTGAGAATGCACCCATTTTCTACTCCCTAAATTTCACTGGTTCAAAGTTTATTGTTGCATCCATTTATTCATCTGTTTTCCGTTACGAATCAAAATTACATTCAAAGGCATTAACCACCCATTATGCCTCATTTATGTCAATCCTTATGGTTTCTGAAACGCTCGATCAAATTTTCAAGTATATAAACTTCTACCTGTGTATCCCTCCATTTCCACTCGCAAGTATAACATCTCCACGAGTTGTCGTTTTCTGCTTTCTCAAGGTATGTATCAGGTTCCTCTAACTCATTAACCCGTCTTTTCCTTCTTTTTTTTGGGTCCACCGTTCCATGAGTTGTTGTTAACATCTAACTGTGATCTTTGGTCTGAATTAATCCTCCAACTCCAACAAATATGTTGTTCCATCTAACTGTGATCTTATCAAGTAAAGATTGTTTGAACTTAATGCACCAGCTAAAGTTTATTCCTATTGTTAGGTTGGTTTTACTTGAGTTTTGTTGTAATGTGTTCGATGAAACTTCTCGAAGAAATGTGTACTATTTTGAAAATATATTAATGGGGTATTCTGATTAGGTTACCATCCCTTTCATGCAGGATACCCGTTAACATAAATTCCTTGAAATGTTCCCCTATATAAACTTCAAGAGAGATTTATGGTCTTCCTCCATTTCTCTCTGCATCATACTCTCTCAACACTGCAAGATCAGTACTCTCTTAGTTTAGTTTGATTTTTTTTCTTCTTAATTTGTAGTATTTGATTACTGATTGGAATTTCTTAATTTTTGGTTATATTGTTGCAGATATATTTGCCAGAAAATCACTACCATTCGTCTGGAAATTTTTGGTTTTCCGGTTTTAAATTGCCAGTCTGGAAATTATTGGTTGTTTTAAATGTGTAGGTCACAAGATTTTGATTGAAAGTTTGGGTTCTACCGCACCAGGTAAATCTCTTTTTATTATATCATTATTTCCTTAAGCTTATCATTTTGAGATGGAGATGATAACCATATCTCGCGTATTTTATAACTTATTCCATCTACTGAATAGTTAGTAGATGCATTTTTTTTTTGGTGTGTGTGTGGGGGGTGGGGTGGGGGGACTTTCAAGATACGAATCAACATTTTTTGTTTGTTAATTCAATCTCACTTAAACTGCACCGTCCTCTCCTTGATATAAACTGCAGTGTCATGAATTTTTGACTCCTCAAAGTGAATTGTGGGGTTCATTGTTGTGCATAATCTCATGTAAGGGAGATGTACAATGATTTCCTATAATGCAACTCTTGATAAAGGTGCAAAGTCATATGGAAGTGATATCCCAAGGTATGTATAACCTGGATTTGTATTTTCCTTCACGCGCCATGCCATCAGTCAGCCCATTCAAATTATATTTTCTTCGCATGAATTAAGAGTACGTATTACTTTGTAATTTGTAATGAATTCTTAAAATACCTCCTCATTTTTTGAATTCTTAAACTACCTCCTCATTTTTTCATTAAGTTGTATTTTAATCGTTTTGTGGACTCTTTAAGTTCCAGATTGTAAATTAACTTTCGGCTCTCTATTTCATCATCTGTAATTGAACAACATATCTTAGTGTTTTGTCCTAATCAACACTTTTACACCACCACAAGGTGCAGGAGTTATACTTACTGCTTTAAGAAGACCTAAAATTGAGAACATAGATTGAATCATTAGCATGTTGTTCCTCCTTCGATGCATTCTGGAAAACATGGATAATACCACACAGTCTCTTAGAAGTTACCAAAAGATTGATGATTGTAGCTGGAAGGTAATGATTAGTCAACTGAACTGATTCCAAATTGACAATGGAATATACGAGAAATATGAATTACTAATTTTTACTGTCTATCCACAATAATAGGAAATAGATGGGGACTCTAACGCATCTGAATCTTTGTGTTTAAGTAACTCCTTTTGTTATCGCCAATTCTTTTTCATAAGATGTTAAATGAATGTGGTTTTATATATCAATTCATACACCATTGTGTTTTAGATCATTTTGTTTCTCCTCTTAACACGGTTCTGTTCATTTATGATGCAGACATATCATTGTGGCAATGATCGACTACACACAAGATCCAAAATACGATGTGTTTTGAGGCGCAAGTGCGGGACAATGTATATCAACGCATATATTGCATCATTATAGGTAATTTATAAAGCTTCTCGGATGTTATTCTAAGATCTAATCTATTTGTAATGATTCCGTCAACGGATTATTGTTGAGTTTAACCAACATTTATTAAAAGACACAACACCGAGGAATCTATCAGATAACTATTTACCATTGTTCTCTTGCAGAAATAGAATGAGGTCATGACAACAATTATTGAAAGACACAACACCGAGGAATCTACCAGATAACTATTTATCATTGTTCTCAGGCAGAAATATTATTTCAGTGGTAAATTTCAGATTTTGGTACAAACAAGTTGGGACGTTTACGTTGTTCTTAAATCTAAAGCGTTAAACTATTCCTACATATGTCATAGACGCATACATTTTGGGGTTCTTGCCACTTGGTTAGTTGTGATCATATCTCAAACATTACTACTTTACATTGGTCCAAATATTGTGATATTTGCTATGTGTTGATCTGTTTCATGATGGTGTTTAACAGTCTGATTGAGTAATTGGTTTCCTTCAAAATATTTAAAAAAATCAAGTTAATGGGAGATTTAAAATCTAACCGCGTACTGCTATGGATATTATGTGGAAATTCCAACTGACCATATAGTTCGGAACTACCCCATCTTTTCTCTAATTCCTAGATAACAGTCTTTGTTAACAAGGGTAACAATGAAAAAATAGTTTGTTTAGAGATTTTTTTTACCATGGTTGATCGGTTTAGGCAGTGGAATTCACACAATTAATGCCATTCGTGCCGCTCAGCTACTACCACAGAACTAAAATAAAACTTTTGTTACTGTTAGTGGCCAGGAGTGGTTGCCCGGAACAACGCCCCACCCCCCACCCCAAAACAGATGTACAAAATGAATCGAACGAATTAACCTTTAGGTGAATAAAGAAACCAACAGATAACAAAGCTGGATAAACCAATATAATCCCCGTGGGTTGTGTCCCCACCATTTTCTCTCAAACTGTGTTTAGACATTCTCATGTATTTCCGCCAAAATAGGAATTTAGATCCACACTAAATAATTGGAAATGATAGGTTGACCGTGGAAACCATGACAAAACACGATTGTTAAAGGCCGGTACCGCTATTAGCGGGGCGGGTACCAAATCATACGAGACAAAATAATCCTTACCGTTGTATCCTGGATTGATACCTGCCTTTAGAAATTGCGGCATCGACCTTTAGCAATCATGCAACAAAATCACTTAGACCCATATCACGCAACAAAATCCAACGGCTGCAAAGTGACCTATCATCGCATGACATTCAGTCCATGATTTGGACAGCTGGCCAAAAAGATTTCACGGGATTCCTCTAAAATTTTCATAAATCACTTACCTTTGAATATTTTCATATCGTCAAACTTATTCGTTAAATGCATTATCGCAATAAAAAGCTGAGTGCAATTGCGACCCTGATTTGCAACAACGAGAGCAAGTTGGTAAAGTCCATTTTTAGTGTTAGTGTAGTGGTTTGCATAAAATTATATTTTAATCATAGTTATTGAAGTACGAGATAAGTTCTAAGATAAAAAGGTCTTATTTAGGCCTTGCATAAACACTCTTATTAAATGAATAACTAATACTGACCTCCATGTAAGAGTTTTTTGGATATATCATTAGAGATCCTCCGGAGTACAAGAACTACATGATTTGGTAGAAATTCATTATATTATGGGAGGTAGGAGTCATCAGAATTATTACAATAAAAATTGGAGTGCAACCTTCCAAGAACGAGGATGTATTGAAATTCGACTGTTTAGTGAAATATCACGTCAACAAAAATTTATGATTTTTCTAATTTCAAATATAACTACTCAAAACCCGAACCGTTACGGCACGGATCATATCCTAATACCTTACGTAAATAAAAACAAATGTGTGTGTCAGTGGTATATATATAAATATGTTAAGAAAAAGTTAAAAAAGAAGTAATAGTGATACGATAGATTGTTTCCATTCTTCTTTTATTGGAGATCATGCACCAAATGATCAAGGAAGATTCACGACCTCTGTTCATAATTCTATATAGGGTCCGGTACGGTGTAAACCTATCGATAGATATCTAGTTAGATTTTCATTAACAAAATAGAAAAGAATAAAAAAAAATCAAACCGAAAGAAAGAGTTAGGATATATATTAAAGTTTTCTTTGCTCGTATCGGCGGAGCAACGTGCGTGATAACGTCTTGTAAAATGAGAAGATGGAGAAGAAGACACAAAATAGAGGAGAAGAAGAATGGAGAAATTGTATTCATTAGTATATCATAGATAAATATTAAAGCCTCTATTTATAGATACAAGGACATCCCAGTAATAAACGAGATTCACCCTAAACATTGTTAACATAATTACACGTTTATAACACGGATAACCATATTATTGTACAAAGATATATCATCAAAATATTTAACCACTGCTTATGCGGTTCATGTCACAAGTCCTGTGACGACGAGGTCCAACCTCCAACCTGAATGGACTTCTCAGTTCTTCGTGTTAACCATTAGCACACACAAGCACTCAGCCACCAACATTAAAAAAAAAAAAACAAAATCTCGAATTTTATAGTGCACCAAGAAGTCGAAGACCGAGTCAACTCCGAATCTGTGCATTATCCAAGAGTCCAAGACCCATTTGTAGTTGCCTCAGCCAAGTTCTGACGTGAATCAGACTTTTGCAATTGGAAATCTGACTAGTCACCTAAAAGTCTCCTGGATCTGAAACGCAATTTTTGTTTCAACAGTTTCTCTTTCTCTTTCTCGTAACCTTCCTTCACGTTTAAGTGTTTTCTTCTTCTTCTTCTTCCCCCAAATCAAAACTTGTGCCCCAAAAGAAAAACAGAAACTGTGTAGAGAGATTTTTAAATAGAGAGAAAGAGAGATGTGGGTATTTTATCTGATCTCTCTTCCTCTAACACTGGGTATGGTATTATTTACATTGAGGTATTTTGCTGGACCAGATGTTCCTCATTATGTTCTCTTTACTGTCGGTTACACCTGGTTTTGTTCTATTTCTATTATCATCCTCGTCCCTGCTGATATCTGGACGGTAATAACAACAACAACAGCCCCTTTTATTTTTCTTTTACAAATTCATATTTTGTTTTTATTTGTTGTTGATCAAATGTGTTTGCTATAACATTCTTAATTGCATGTTTGATTGGATCGCTTTCAATTTGGTTAGTAAATTGGGGTTTCCTTTCTTTTCTTTATTATTGGGGGTGTATTGATGTTTGTTAATTAGTGAATTACTTAGGTGCTCCATGGAACTGAATTTGACTGATTTTGGTTACTCATTGGGAAGATTGGATCACCAAATTGAAAGGGATTTTCTTGTTTTCTCATGCAGACTACCATTGGGCAGGAGAATCGCGGTATTGCATTCTTTTGGAGCTGGTCATATTGGAGTACCTTTTTACTTACTTGGTAAGTTATGTATCATATAACACTATCGTCATTGTTTCCTTCCTTAGCATCATCATAATGAGTGTTTACTCCAGCTTGTTTGGTTTTAGCTGAAATTGCTGCTCCCCATTTCTTCTGAAATTCTTGTCTAGTATCGTTTGCAACATTTACCCTTTGACCAACATACTGCCATAGAGTTAGTTAAGGAAGATCGATTATACATATTTTGAAGGGCGCGGTTATTCAGGAACCTTTGTACTTTGGAATATCTTAATGGAACTTGATACATAAAACATACGGATGCAGAGAATCATGAATTGCATCAAGATAAAATGTGTCATTAATCATATAAGATAAATGCATGTTGTCTGAATTGTTGCATCTTAACTTAGACTATACACTTTACTCCACCACTAACTTTGAGCTAATTTTTTGTCTGATGGTTTCTTTATAATGAAATAACTGGTTTACGTGTATTTGCTTTTTCACGTGTAGAATAAGAACAACATTTTTATATATTGGGTCCAGGGTTTTATTTGGGTACGAGCTGAAAATCTATAAGATAGTTAAAGGGATCGTTTTCTACTGATTTCTTCCTCTATTAATATTGTATATAGCTGGTCCATGGTGGTTTCTGAAGTTTTTTGTTGGCTTGAACATCAGTAATGCATCTGACATCAGATCCTTATGCTATTTATTGTGCTTTCTGTATGTAGGGCTGTGGCACCCATTATTCAGGGCTATGAAGATGCTGGGGACTTCACTGTGAAAGAACGATTGAAGACTAGTGCGCATGCAAATCTTGTCTTCTATCTGATTTTGGGATTTGTTGGCCTTTTTGGGCTCATTCTACTAATTATTATGCGACGAGATTGGTTAGTTTAGTTCTTCCTTTCTCCAAGCTTTTAATTTCCTTTAGAGGAACTCTCTGTCTCTTATTTCGGTTTTGGTATCTTACGCTCATTTTTCTTTCTTTACTTTAATGTGTTGTGTCATTTGAAACTTCATAAGTACGTGTTTACTTCCTGTTTAATTTACAGCAATTTAATTCGAAAGAGGTCTAGAAGGCATGAATAGCACTTTGTTTGACAAACTTTTGCATGTGATACTTAAACATGATGTGTACTGGGAAAGCCGTCCTGTGGTTAAAGCTTTGGATTCAGCACCTTATATTAGTTAGCTGAACTGAATTTGTAGGATTTCGTCTATCTGTCTCTCATTTGTTTGATATATATGATGGGATGTCTCTATTTGACTATGAGTATGTGGTTTTTAGCTTGGTAGAATCTTTTTCCCGTGTGGTCTGCATTCTGTTACAATTTCTCTTATTTCTTATATCATTTTTCTTTCTTTTATCATTAGGAGTGGCAATGTGATTGGTCTAGCTATGGCTTGCTCGAATACCTTTGGACTTGTTACAGGTGCATTTCTTCTTGGTTTTGGTTTGAGTGAAATTCCAAAAAGCTATTGGAGAAATGCAGATTGGATCACTCGTCAAAAAGTACTTTCTCATAAGGTTGCAAAGATGGCTGTGAAACTTGATGATGCTCATCAACAATTTTCCAATGCTATTGTTGTAAGTGTACTTCTACCCTATCTCGATTATTGATTCAGCAGCTAAGTTCTTTCGAATGAGTTTGAATATACCAGAAAGAATGTGAGGCAACTGGATTTTAAGCTGCATCTTACTCAAGCAATCCTTCAAATTTATGTCTGTCATCAGGTCGCTCAAGCAACATCAAATCAGATGAGCAAGCGCGATCCTCTAAGGCCCTACATGAACATTGTCGATAAAATGTTGAATGAGATGGTACTTGTTCTTTTGCACAATAAACAAGATTCAATAGTTTCCTCAGGCAATTCTAAAATTAGATTTATGTATTTTTCAGTTAAGAGAAGACCCATCCTTCAAACCACAAGGGGGACAATTGGGAGAAAATGATATGGATTATGATACTGATGAGAAATCAATGGCCACACTAAGGCGCCAACTCAGAATAGCTCGAGAAGAGTATTATCGGTACAAAAGGTATGTGAACTGATTTAATTTACTTGAAGTAATGATCAACACAGTACTGAGCTTGTTAAGGGGGACACAGTAAACTGATTTACTTGAAGTAATGATCAACACAGTATTGAGCTTGTTAAGGGGGACACAGTAAACTTTTGCTTGTGGATTGGGCCATCATATAGGATACCTATACTGTAGATTAATAAGCCTTTTGTGCGTTTAAAAATTATAAATCATATTTCGCTCACATCATTACAAAATCAGAAATCAAAGTTACTTCATCTCGTTAACTACTACTCTTGTTTTGCAGTGAGTATATGACATACGTCATGGAGGCTCTTGAGCTGGAAGATACGATAAAAAACCACGAGCATCGTGTTTCAACTGGATGGTTCACTTTTAACCTGTTTACTGTTCTGTTCTTACTTCAGTCTTGTTTATGCTTAATACTTCCTAGATATCGACCCATTATCCTTAGTTTACATGGAAAGTCATTTCTTCAGTTTCCTGATTATTCCTCATATTTTTCTGTGTAAAAAAGGGAATAGTTTAGTCCGTTTAGAAAAATATTCATGCTTGGGCGGGGTAAGTAAGTATGTTACCCAAGAATATTGTATATGGATGTAAACATCTATTTATAGCACCACTAGCGTGGTAAAACATCACTTGTCCTAAACAGTGTCGTCACTCAGTTGTCATCAACCTTAGAATTATCTGGAATACTTACCTATAAACCAGTTTATGAATCTTGCTTGGCCATCTTTTCTTAGCAAAAACCTGATATGAATTATGTGTGCTTTTTTTCTTGCAGGAAATATATTTCTAGCTTCAGACCTGCTCGTAAAGGCACCCTAGGCTCCGTTTTGGATACACTAGGTAGACTTTGTTTTTCATTTGTCTTTTTTCTCCCGTTAAGATTAATATTTTCCTTGGAAACTAGCATACTTAGCAAAAGTTCAAGGTGCATTTTCAGTGCATGTGACACCTTAAATCCACGTTAGGTTTGACAATTAAATCTGAAAACCATTTCGAGTCTGAATAACTACTAAAAGAGATATTGTTTCTCTCAGAAGAACTAACAGTGAAATGGCTTTCTCCCTGTTTAGGGCTTGAGGATGGTGTCAGAAATTTCATTTACTAAAATGAGCTAACAAAAACATCTTTAGGTATCCATTTTGGTTTCAATAATGTTTTTGGTCACAGACCAAATCTCACCAGGGTTCCTTGGCAGTATGAAAGTCCTTGTTGCTGTCGCTTGTTAGCTCTAATCACAAAATAGTGGGTGGTTTTTGCAGAATTGGTCTGGCGTTGCGTGATAAGGAAGCAACTTGAGAAATTCCTGGCTATCTTATTTGGTTGCATGTCAGTTGCTATACTTTTAGCAGAGGCGACTCTACTTCCTAGTGGACTTCATTTATCTCTTTTCTCACTTCTCATAAATGCCATGGGAAAAGAAGAGATGCTTGTGCAGGTATAGCCCAAAAAACTTTCAGATTTTCATTTTTTGGCGTGGTGAAAACAATTCTTTCGTCTTGTGATAGTGAATAACTCCATTATACGAGGAACAAAAAAAATATACCTGTTGATTGGTGTTGTCCTCAAACAGAACCAATTATTCCTATGATAAAAGTTTTTTATCTACTGATCTCTTTACATGAACTAACTCCCTTATTTTTCAGGTAGCGGCTTTTATACCTCTAATGTATATGTGCATGTGCACGTATTACTCCTTGTTTAAGATTGGAATGCTGATGTTTTATTCATTCACACCAAGGCAAACTAGTTCGGTCAGCTTGCTCATGATATGCTCGTAAGTCTTTGGTTGCCTTTTTTTTTCATTCAATGTCAGTTACAAATCTTGTATTGAAAATGTACTTAAGTTCCTGTTCTTCTATCTTTTCTAGTATGGTTGCACGATATGCTCCTCCAATTTCATACAACTTTTTAAATCTCATTCGTCTTGATGGAAATGCTAAAACTGTCTTTGAGAAGGTAACTATCTAACATCCTTTTCCATCATTTCTTGTTTCTTCAGCTATAATTACATTCTTCTAATTACGCTGTATGCTTATCCCGTTCGATGTACAGAGAATGGGAAATATTGATGACGCTGTTCCTTTCTTCGGGCTAGGCTTTAATAAAATATACCCACTTATTATGGTTGTCTATACCATATTTGTTGCTAGCAATTTCTTTGACCGGGTAGTCGACTTTCTTGGAAGCTGGATCAGGTTCAGGTTCCAAAGTCAAGCTGATGATACTGATGGGTTTGATCCATCGGGACTCATTATCTTACAGAAAGGTGAAGAACTTTATTGTTTTCATTTTCTTCTAGTTGGCGTTACATAATCATTTTGGCCTTCTGCTCTTCCAAATTAGCCTACCCCAAGGTCCCCAACTTGTTTGGGACTAAAGGCTTGGTTGTCGTTCTCCCATATTAGGGTTTTCTGCTACTTGTACTCTATCAGGATACTCATTTAGTAGAAAACTTGAATCTAAGATGTCCTGCTTTCTACTCTAATTTGTTAAAATAAGAATTCCATGAACTGAAATCTCTGGTTACACTTCCAGAAAGATCTTGGCTTGAACAAGGGCATAAGATTGGCGAACATGTTTTTCCTTTGGCAAGGAATTTCAACAATACGAGTATGGATGTCGAGACTGGCAATGGGATGGTATTTTTCGAACTGCCCTTCACTGTTATTATTTTAATGGTACTGAACAACAGTTTTAGTCTTTCTCTTAAGGCAATTGAATCCTCATCACAAGTTTGGATTTTACTTGTTATTGTATCAAAGATATATTTCCGATACCAGATAACAAAATTTTACTTGCCCATTGTGTTTAAACTAACTTTCTTCTGAACTCTTTCTTTACTATTAATTTAGGATAAGGTTGCTATTGAATTGAAAGCATCAAGTCAATCAAACTCTTCAACAGAAGCATCTCGTAAGTACGCATCGAGCAGACAAGCCATGGAAAATAAGTATGCTGCGATAAGACAACAACAAATTAAACAGGCATCATCTAACACAATGGCAGAGAAGAACTTCACTTCTGCTAAAGTCTCTTTGCTTGGCATAGGGGATTCCCAGAGTGAGAATAGCACTGATAACACCGCACCTTCTGGATTAGCATCGAAGTGGGTGTCGATGAAAAACGGGTTCCAAACTTTCAAGGCAAATATGGAGGCCAAGAACTTTCTTCCTCTGCGTCAGGGTCAGGACACAAAACTGATTTCTCGTGTATCCTCATCTGAATCACTAGACCAAATATTCCAGAGATTGAAAAAACCTTCTGGAGGTCACGATAGCTATGGTGATGAAGATGATGACGATGATACAGAAATCAGAGATATGGGTTCCAGATAATTACCAAGCAGTTACAGAATTGGGCATTTCGATCTCAACTTCGGTTTTAACTCATGAACTCAAAAGTAGGCATCTGCAAGTGAGAGATGGGTACTAGATCAGTTCTTAGCAAAAAATTCTTTGGATTTGGATCACCTTCAGTATTAGTGAGGGTGGTTTTGATCTGTACAGAAATCTACACAAGGTCGCTAACGAGTGGCTCCTTGATGAGCTACCAATGCCATATACACGCCACATAGAAAACAGGAAATGAAAAAGGATATATTGTGGTTGTATTGGGGAAATTTTGTAAAACACTGGTATGAAAACCGAAACGTGGTGTTATGTATTTTGGATTCAAACACACGCATGGAATGAATATAAGGTTCGTTTGTCCCCCTCAATAAACTGCTTATTTGGTCACGTTTCCAGTATGAAGCATGAACAATAAATGATAATGGCAGATAACTCATGAAGGAGCAAATTCCATTTCTGATTCTTATGCAAATTCTCGTCCACTGAATTTGCAGATAGGGCATGAATTTGGTGTTTTTCTATTTGTACAATTATTTTTTTTAATCTTCTCTAACATGTAATTTGTTTTACTGTCCACAACTTGTGCGCAGGGACATTCCAAGCCTTCCGTGCATCATTGATACTTGCAGAAGTCCTGCTTCCGCTTCCGCACACAGCTTTTGGTTTCTCTCAAATATTGCTTTGCTCTTATGCTTGAGTTTATGTCTATGACCATATGGAGATGATCCTGATCCACCTTTCCCATCTAGGACCAATTATGACGCCTCCCCTCATCCTAAACGTCTTGACCAGATCAAATATTGTCTGACAACTCGATATGAAACCAGATGGCTTTCATATTTGAAGTTCGATTTTCCTTTTTAGAATTGTTTTTTGCTCAGCTTTCCACAAAAACGACTTGGTGTTGTAATCTCCGCATGACACTCTATATGTACAGACCAGCCGATTGGGATTGAAATTCACAAGAAACAGTCTTCTGATTTCATTGAAAATTCAAAACTTGCTGTGGTCCTAACCTATGAAGCCGCAGTTCTAAAACATTTCAACCAGAGAAAGACAAAGAAATGTATCATAACTCCAATTCTTCTGGGTGAATGATAAAGAAATAACCGACGGAGTAATATTCGCAACGCGGAAAATGTTGTCTCCCGTAAACCGGTAGTCTAGTACGCATTAGCAACCATGAATATTTGCTATCATTTTTGCAACAACTGCACAGTAGTAGACAGTGGCCACTAGTAGGTAACAATACCTAACTAAAAACCCAAATAGAAAAAACAAAAACATGTGTGAGGGGGACAAAGCCATTAGTTTCCAGGAAAGTTCAACCCAATATATAATACTTACAAAGAAAATTATTGAAACATATTCAAACTTTCTAATCACAGCAACTAATTTTGTACACGTAAAAGACTGGACAACTATCTTGTTTTCTTCCCTGTCCTAATCTTTGAATGTCTTTTGTTTAGGTTTTCCTCTCTCAACTACACAATCACAATGATGTCGTATCCAAAAAAAAAAAAAGAAAAAAAGAAAAAAGTTTTAAAAAAAATGGAAAATACCCACACACAAAAAAAACATAAGAAGAGAAGATGACCGGTAAACTTAAGAACTGTCGAATCTGTATTCCGATCATGGTCTATTCCGATTACACTATGAACTTAAACTCTTTGTGTCCGTTTTTCGGTCATTGTCTTGGAATGCATCATCATCGACATCTTATCGTTCCTTTTATTAGTAGAAGGTGTGGGTTTGTTCAGTAATCTTAACCAAAACCCAGGACCAAATTTCTTCTTATTAAATCTCCTATCATCTTCAACTATAACTTCATCATCATCAACATATTTCTTCCTTATAATAACCTCCATCGAACGGCTTCGTTTAAACTCTTGTTCATCTTTCTTAACACCATTTCTAGTTATGTTCGTTGATAATTTCTGACCACTAATGACTTCTAACGACGTAGAAGCTTGTTCTTCCTGCTGCTGCTGCTGTTGTTGACTATGAGTTGGAGAAGGAATATGAGAAGAAGAAGAAGACCAGAAAAGAGATGAAGCGGTAGAATTAGTAGCAGTAAAATTGTTGTTAATATTAACAACATAAGAAAGCTTTTCTCTTAGACAACATGAACATACTCCCGGTGATTGTCTATGTTGTGGATGTTTCTTACACCTTCCTACTGCAACAAACAATTCATAACCCATTTTTCCAAATCGATTCTCAGATCACTTTTGATCTCTTCTTTATGATTTCTCTGCTGAGACCTCCCAATATATACTTGTGGAATTCTGATGGATTTATTTTCCTTGAAGGACTAGAAATCTTGGGGTGGATTTCATTATTTAATGAATGCGGAATTTGGGTCAAGAATAAAATCATGGTTGATGATGCATGGAAGGTGAAGTGATGGACCTACCAAAGTATTGACCGAAGAATGAAGTCGGTTGCGTAATTATGAGGAAATCTACTCGATGCTTAATTAATGAATGATTATTTGCGTTGCCTCGCCTTGCTTAATTATAGAGCATCTCCAATAGAGGGTGGAGGTTTTATTTTTCTTATGACACATAGGATTTTAGATCCCCATTTACATTAAATTCATCTTCAACAGTGGGTCCTATTAAGTAGGAAGGGTGTCAAAATAAATATGAAGGTTTTGAAGAAAGTCTTATTTAGACCTTGGGAATGACCTCCACGTCTTTCTTTAACCATATTTTAAATTTTTTTTTTTAACCAATAGAAAAAAATGAATCAATTTTATCATTATTCAGAAAAACAAATCCTCAAAATAAGACCCCCACTGTTGGAGATAGTCCATGAGAAAATTATTGTTATTTTTGCAACGTACATAAGACCCCATAAATAAGGATCTAAATAAAAACTCCAGATAGGATTTTTAGCACCCACTGTTGGAGATGCTCATAGTAGTTGGTGATAGTGTTGAGGGGGATATGCACGTGTACAACTCATTCTATTTTTAAGATTTTTGTTTTGAGAAAGTCTACTTTTCCGCTTCTTCTATCTTTGAATAATCTGTAGTCGTAGCCACGAGTTTAAGTTTAACACAAAATTGATTAAAAAGACCAAAATCAACAATTCATGGGTGAAATGGCCGGTTAGATTTTGATACTGTTTAAATGGACAAAAATATAAAAATAGGCAGGATGTAACCAGTTTCATCGTGCCCATTTTCAAATATTTTTTCTTATTTTTAATTTACACAGGATGTATCCAGTTTCATCCTTACTATTTTTTAAATTTAAGCTAGGTTGAAACCAGTTTCATCCTTACTATTTTTTTTTTGACCATTTCATCCAAACTATTTTTTACTCGTCCATTTGAACCGTGATTTAAAAGTATTTGGACAAATGACCCATTTTCCGTAAGTTTAAATCCCCGATTAGACTTAAAATAAATGAAAATATGAACCTCCATCCAACTAACTCTGCTAGGCAATGTTGTCTTTTTGAAGCATTATTGTGAGCAATCACAACTCACAAGATTCACAACCACAAGGTCCACAACCAAAGAGGTTGGTTGGCCTAAAACCCATTTTTCAGTTTTATTTCATGAAATTAGGATAGATAAAATTTCCACACAATATCGTATGTGCCCATGCATGTTCAAATATTATGTAATGTACTGTATGGGGATATAGCATATGCAGAGGAAACTCTAAATTATGCTCCTCACATAGGTAGAATAAATTCCCACATGTCTAGAAATACCTCGGCACTAGTGATGGTATATATTCCATTCCATACTCGAATAACAATTACCATGTTTGATTCATATGATCCAATCGAATTTGAATATCATGGGATATCTTGCTTTTGGCAGTTTGTTAATATCGTAGCTCGGAATTGTAACTAATAGCCCAAAAGATCTTTTAGATAAAAATAATCCAGACAACTTATTTCTATCATAAACTAAACAACAAAACAAAGAAATGTATAAAATAACGAGGAAAGCAAGTATCTATGACTATTGGCTTATACTACCAGGTCACTATCTAATTTGGAAAAATAACATGAAAATAACAATTTTAGACTATAAGCATAATTTTAAATGTGAGCATTCAAATTAGAAGTATAACTAATTTTTGGATTCTTACTTGTTTCCATGAGAGTTCTGTTACGTATTTGAAACTTGCTTCTTGGATATTATAAAGGAGATACAGCTAGCACAATTGATATCGCTTGAATAGTCATAAGAGATTGTTACGTAGTTCTACATAAAGAAAGAAGAAAAAGAATAGACATCCCTCTTTAACCGTAGAGAAGCTAATATTTTTAAAAATCTTATTAATAATCGTGGTCTGATGGCCTGGCTCATTTAAATATCCAACTAACTAAACTCTACCAACTGGATTGAGAATGGGAGCCATCCTTCCAAATATAAATACTGAAAAGGAGAGGGAACCAAGTGCACCACAAATTTTTTCGTTCGGCAACCTGTATGGACAAAACCTAACATAATCACAAGTATGTCGAAAAAAAGATCCTTGAATAAGATTGTATATAAAGTTTTTCTCTTTCTCTTCTGTTAGAGCACCGCTCGATCGAACTCGCAAGCGTTGCTATCTCAAACTTGTTTGTCAAGTTTAGTTGCCAAAACTATAAGCCTTGATTTCTAGTCTACTTATACCTAAGTCTCGGATTAGGATAGAAAGTGTAATTGAGCTTTAGGCTTCACGACGTTCATCAAATGAAGACGAAAAACTACTCAAGGGAACTTGTGGAACTTCATCAACAAAAGGTATGTGGAGACTTGAACTTATCTATCACTCAAAATTCTATCTACTCTATCTCCTATTTGAGACTAAAAGTCGTATTGCTATATAGACTTCAATTTATTTCGAGCCGAGTTTATCTCGCTTATCTATGTCTCGAAATGTGTGTTGGTAAGCTTTCACTTTAACCAAGTTCATCTTATTCTTGACGAAAGTCAAAAGATGATCATGTGAAAATCGCCTTATAACATCTTACATGATTTGTGTGAGACATTCATTTTATGTAGACTCGGAATGTATCGTATTGATCATTCGATCACTTGAAAATTGCTTTGAAGCTAATAGATTGTGTGAAACAGCTATTGTCATCTTCCAAGAATGTTTCAATGATTGAAATGGGGGTTTAGAACATAAAACCATGATTGGATATAAATATAGTGTGTGTATTCACATTTGTGTAAAGTCCAAAATCCGTCAACCTTGGTATGCGTACCCGTACGCGTACTGGATGGTTATGGAAGACCGGGAACCAAGTATGCGTACGGGAGGAAGTTCATGTTCCGTGAATATCTGCTGAAGTTTGAAAGTGTACCAAGTATGTGTACCTGTTTGCGTACTGGCGTAACCAAACTCAGTCTGGCTACTTAGGTATGCGGACCCGTTTGCATACTTAAGTAGGTTATGTTCTAAAATCTGTTTGTTCATGAACTAATACATTTATATAATATGGAATGCAATCTTTTGCAAACCGTGCCTATAATGTTCATGAAATGATTTAAGTGAATCAAAATCGATTTTGCTTCAAATGTGTCTTGTATACTTCTATGAGAATATAAACAATTGAACAACTATCTAACTAGTTTCATTTGAGTCATTTGAACTAGTTATGATAAAGATGAATAAGGTTTATACGAAAGTGCTCATATGGCTAAGCATTGTTTAACTATTGTTGAACCAACTAAGTGTACACGTTTAGGTACGATTACCTTTATTTAAATGACGGTACATTTCATTTGTGTATAACAAACTAAGTTCGATCTAATGGTTGAAAGATATTAACTTGAATCTAATCAGGTTTTCATTTAACGGTGAATATTGAATGCTTTGTTACCAAGGTAGCGTTGATTTCTTATCCTGATTCGGAGACCATATAAAGGAGAACTCTATCAACTAGGAAACTTAATCCCCACGCCTTCTGTGTGATATTAGTTGCGACTATAGTCGATTCTCCTTTAACCTTAGATTTTTCACGAAACCCTGTAGGTTAACGACTTAAAGACTTCATTGGGATTGTGAAGCCAGACCCAACTATTTTCTCTGTAGTTGCGTGTTCTGATCTTGCTGTATTTTATCGTGTTGAGTACTATCTTCTTTAAGATTTGCACGAGATTTATTCTCCGATAGGCAAGATAGAAAAGTAGTCACAAACATCTTCGTCTCATCGTTTGTGATTCTACAATATCTTGTTTCGTTAATCGATTAAGATTATTGTGAGGTGATTGATAATACTAGGCTGTTCTTCGGGAATATAAGTCCGGATTATCAATTGGTTCATGTTCACCTTGACTTATCAAAAGACGAAACAAAACTCATAGGTTTATCTGTGGGAGGCAGATTTATCTATACAATAGGCTTTTCTGTGTGATACAGATTTGTTTATCAAGTCTTCGACTTTGGATCGTAGCAACTCTTAGTTGTGGGTGAGATCAACTAAGGGAATCAACTAAGCGGCTTAATACAGCGTGGTGTTCAAATCTGGACTAGGCCCCGGGGTTTTTCTGCATTTGCGGTTTCTTCGTTAACAAAACTTCAGGTGTCTGTGTTATTTCTTTTCCACATTATATTTTGTTATATAATTGAAATATCACAGGTTGTGCGTTGAATCGATCAATTGGTAAATCCAACCTTTGGTTGTTGATTGAAATTGATTGATCCTTGAACATTGGTATTTGGTATCGTTCAAGTTATTTCTCTTATATTCAATCGGGCTCGAAAAATCCTATTTGTTGATTGCAGATTGAATTGAGAAATTGAGATACAACTCTTGGATATACTTTTCTTGAGATTGAGTCTGACTGTCTAGTTGATTCTCTCAAAAGTATATTGGAGTTTGTCCATACAGATTGCTAAGCGAAATATTGGGTGTGGTTGTTAGACCCCCGCTTTTTCATCTTCCACAATCAATATGTATAGATCAAAGGTTTCTGAACCTGATTGTGCATAAGAGTTCTTAGACGATCTCAAAAATCAATATCCAAGATTAATCTAGTTGTATCCGAATTCTAACAAGTATGAAACTTGCAATCTATCTTTCAAGATATGACTTCCACAAGAACGACTCTTCTTTTTTATCTCAAATAATAAGGACTTAAACTATCTATATTGATTCACGTAGTACTTGTGCTAATCATATTATAAAGATAAACAACATAATGCGAAAAGGGAAAAACACAAGTCACCAGAAATTTTGTTAACGAGGAAAGTTGCACATGCAGAAAAACCCCGGGACCTCTTCCATCTTTGAACACCATATTGTATTAAACCGCTACAGACACTAACCTACTATCAGACTTCTTTCTGTAATGTAACTGCAACCGAATTAACCCTCCAAGCAATTCAACTGCAGTCGTGTTCCATTCGCCTCTTAAACCTCGCAAGATTCTGCGCACTTGATTTCCTTAGCTGACGTCCTGTACAACTTGAAATTGCTTCAACCTCAGTGAAGACTTTTTGTAATACCCTGTATTTTTTAGTTACTATTTCGGATCGGATTATACCCGGATTAGTTAACCTTATGGCTTAGGTTGTTATTCCTTAACCTTAGCCTACGTGGGTTGATTGAACTAGAAAGGCTACAAGTTAGGGTGGAAACAAAATAATAAATAATAAATAAAATTAAGAGAAAATGAAAAGATAAATAAAATAGTTAAGAAAAATAAGAAACATGTTAATGTGTATTTATGTTGGTATTAGTATATAGGTTTTTTATTAATATAAATAGAAATAATTTTAGAAGTTAGAAAAGAAAATGCTAAGAAAAGAAGAAGGAGATGGAGATGGAGCTAGATTTCTTTTAGATAAGAATAGTATGGAGAATCAAGAGGATCAAAGGAATTAAGGTAGAATGTGAAACCCTTTTCTCTTTGTGCTTTTGTTATACTTGATTTTGATTTCATTCAATTTTGAATAGTAAGGTTTCTGGAATTTAATTGTGTGACTTATGCATTCGATTTATGATCAGTTACTTAATATTGATAGAAAAAATGTTCAGGAAAACCTGGTTTAAATTTGAGAATAATCCACCATAAATGCACCGTTGAATGTTTGTTTGAATTTGAGTGAGAATTTCTGAAATTCTGGTCAGTTTCTCTTTGCAATGGTTTTGGTGTGTTTAGGAAATTTTAATGATTTTATAATGATTTGTAATCTTGAAAAAAGTTATATCCATGTATGATATCTTTCGTTTCGATTTGGATTTGCTCAATTTTAGGTTATTATGAATTTTTCATGAATTGTTTGGTAACAACATGTAATCTGCCAAGTTTTTATGTTGACTTAATAAAAAACATATCTTTTGTTTGAACCGTTAGTTTTCTGTGAAATTTGGATATATTGTAGATAAATATGTCAAGAATGTTCCTTTCAAATTTTTAGACAATCAGATCAAGTTATCATTATGAAACCTATGAAATACAATTATGCAGTTTGTGTGTTTGCTTAAATGCTTAAAAGAATTACACTGTTAGTTGGGTTGCGAACTTATGACTTGTTGATGAAGTGGTTTTGAATATCAAGATGTATGTTGAGTGATAAAATAATTTTATAAATAATTGGATAAGCTTGTTTGGATGGCGGTGCCCGTACAGAGGATATACGGATAGGTGGGGCACAACCCAAGGATACTCGTGCAACAGTATTGTGAATTTATAAATGGATGTATATACTTGTTCGAATGGCGGTGCCCATACCGAGGATATACAAGATAGGTGGGGCACGACCCGTGGATACTCGTGCAACGGTAGTGTGAGTTTATAAATGAATGGATATACTTGTTTGAATGGAAGTGCCCGTACCGAGGATATACAGATAGGTGGGGCACGACCCAAGGATACTCCTGCAAGTGAGGTTGGCGGTCCCGTGCCGAGGATACACGGACAGGCGGGGCACGAACCGAGGATACTCGTGCATTTAAGATGATTTGATAGATCGTGAGTTTAACTTTGATGAACATATATATATATAAATATATATATAATTAAATCCTTGAAGTTGTATCAGATACTCTTGTTGTGTATATTCTCTTTGATTGGTTGGCATGTTTTCTTGTATTTTGAGAAAGGGAATGCATTCTATTGAGCTGTCATCTCACCTCAACTGACATTCCTTGCAGATTTATGGAAGTTGAAGTGAAATCTAAAAATGAGTAGATTAGTGATTGCATTGTTCTCTTGCATTGTTTGAAGTGTAAATTGAAGTAAAATAAATGTTTCGTTGAAAATGTTTTGAACGATGTTTAATGTATCCATATGCTTCAATTCATGTATAAAAGTTTCAATTGTGTTTGGTATAAAAGTAAATTAACAAAAAATAAATATATGCATAAGTCTCTTTCTGACCCGTAACACTTAGAGTTCGGATCTCCATGTGGGTTTGACCCTGATCCGGAACTCGGGATGTTACACTTTTGATATCTATCTGCATCTTACAGACAAGCTGATATGTTTCAACCCATGTTTGGAAATTTGTTTGCACTAAAAAAAGTCAAGCAAACCTCACGAATGGTCATTTGATGACTGGTTGGTCAATCTAAAGTCGTTTATACACTTAAATGTCACAAATACGACCCAACTTCCATGTCTTATGAAAAAAAGTTTGAGCCTAAGCAGCACACAGAATTTTGACAAAGACAAAGCTCGACCTTCGAACAAGATGAAGCTCAACTCAACTCACGTGGCCGAAGATAAATCTCCGTCCTGAAGCACAGCTCATTTGGCTGAATCATAGTCATCATGCCTGAAGTTCATCTCATGCGGTCGAAGCTTAGTCCTCAAGTCCTCATGCTCGAAGTTCCGTTCAAATTCTCGAAGCTCAGCCTGATTGTTTGCGTCTCCGTATTCACATGTCAAGCCTCCGTTCTCACATGCCAAGCCTTAGCTCTCACATCCTAACCTAAATCTTAGCCATGTCGCCGCATGAACCTTTGATATGGCCTCCCAAACAAGCTCAAATCTTCATGGTCTTGAGAAAAATCTAAAGCGCTGAGTTTAACGTCTCTGAGTTCACAAGCGTGTTCCTGACACTTTTAGATCTTCGTCACTGCCGTAGTGCCTATTCAGACCCAGTCACCGCCACAACACCTTTTCAGGACCGACCATGCCTTTGCTCGTCTAATTGGCATACAACCATACTAGGTCAATACTTGACCTCAATTAGGCTTCAACCTCCTCCCAAAGATGACCATACAAACTAGGACATACTTGATCTCAGCCAAACTTGTGCTCTCCTGATGCCACAACGGCTATAATAAGCCTCATTGAGCTCTCCACATGACTCAGGTCGGTCCCCACACACAAATAAAAGTATTCATCTATCTAAGTACAACAACTCTGGAGATACTACCACATTAACAAAAAGGCTGATTAAGTCACAAAGTAGGGGGTATATTTAGGGTTTTCGTTGGAGGTCTACAATATGTGTGTGAATCACCCTACTCACACGGGAGGAGAATGTATGATCATAAGAAGTCAGTTGTGGAGGGTAGTCTTGAATCCTTGATATATCCTTAGATATTCCTGAGATTAAGGAAAATGTGCTTATTTCTACTCCCCTGCCTTATCTCACATTCTAGAGATTAGGATTTTGAAAAGCTATAAATAGACCAGCTCGCGGTCATTCAACAAAAAGTTCATAACTCAGAACAATAACTTTTTTACAAAATTTTATCTCTCTCATAGCTTTTAGTCAGCAACTTCTATGCAACTCAAACTCCGATATCATCTCTTTCGACTTCCCTCCCCAGACCAACCTTACTTCTATGTTTATGACTGAAGCAACCTTGAACAACCATCTTGTTAGTTTAGACAAAGACTGTTCATGTTGAGCCTCATGTGACTCACACCTGAATCTTAAATCTCTCTCACCCTCCACCCAATTTAGGTATCTACATCATTCTCTCACTAACTTTTATATTTACTGGTTATTCTTAAAAATTTTGATACAAAGCATTATTAAATTGAAGAAAAGAAATTAATGAAACTTGGGATTTTGTTGCCCTAAAGAAAGTTGCTTTGCCTCAGGGCCGGCTCTGCCTAAAGCACTATTAAACAAACTGTTATTCCTTGAGTCGGATATAACTCTCTTGGAAGCGGATCAAATTGTGACACATGTTTGGTGTATAATTTGGTGAATGTTTAGGGGAGGTAATAATTAGGGCTAGCTGTTCATGGTCGCTTTCTAGCCAAAACAAAACCGAAACCAATACTATCGGTTTATAAAAATCTAAACCAAACCAATCCATTAACCATTGGTTCGGTTTCCAAATGGTTCCAGCTGGTTTCGGTTTGTCCCAGTGGTTTTTGGTTAACCAATAATTCTATATATCAAACCAAAAGAAAAATTGCACAAATTAACAGACAAAAAAATCGTGTCAATAGTATTGGTTTACACAAACAGATAAATTTTTTTTATCAAGAATAGTTAAAGCTTACTTTATATCTAGAGATCAAAAGAAGATATATATAATATATCTTAATTTAGTTATTGACAAACAAAAAAGAAGGAAGATGGGATGAAGAAAGTCTAGTAGCAGTAATGGCTGAGAGAAGGGAAAGAGAAAGAGGGAGAGTATTATAATGAAATATTGGATTTAGGGTCTCTATTTATCCTTTACATCAATGGGTAGAATCTAATACTTGTACATCAACGGTAGAAACTAAATTTAAAAATTAATCGGTTTTCCAATGGTTTTTGGTTCGGTTTTAGCAGTTAAACCAAACCAAAACCAACAATATCGGTTTTCCACTTTCTACACCATAACCAATCCATTAGTAAATCGTTTGGTTTGGTTTCTTCCTAATTGCGGAAAATCGAAATCATGTTCAGCCCTAGTAATAATGGTGTCTCGAAGAAAAATACTGTATTTTATTTTTAACTTTAGCTTTTTTGCGAAAGGCATACCGAGAAACGAGTTAGATTTAGCTGAGCGTATGAATTGAAATTCATGTTTCATTTTGGATACACTTTATAAGTCCACTCACTTCCCCGTGTTACTTAAAATCATGTCTTATGCTTTGCATTCAGCTTTATGTGACACTATTTTGAGTAACACATGTCTTAAGCGCTATTTGAAATCACATACTGCCATCAAATGTTGTTGTAATCTATAGCTGATGTTTGGCATAATTTTAATCAGTCTGCCAATGATAAGTTTTGGTATTTCAAATTTTTACCTAGGTTCATTGTGCTTGAATTTTATCATTTGCTTAAGTAAATACCACTTATATAGGAATGAATTGTTCCAAGACAAAGGAGGAAAAAAACTTAACACTTTCTCACGAGAAACTAGTTTTTTTCCTCAGAGTTTCCTTCTTCTTTCACTTCGTTTTTCTCTGTCAAGCCATGAGAGACTAAGCTGCCTTCCTTAGGCTCTTATAACTATAATTTACATAAGTTTCCAGATCTAAGGCTGCTAATTAGGATATGAGATGGATATTTTTGAAGAAGTGGACGCCAGACTAGTCCTGGGAGAAATTTTCCAAAATCTACTCCGCTACAGTACTTCTGGTTGGTCAAGTAGAATTTTGGATTTTCTGAATCAGGTAATCATTTATCATTGAATATGTAGTTATCTTAATTTATACTCCCTCCGTCCTGCAATAGGTGATCTAGCTCAAGTTTCCACAATTTTTAAGACAGGTGGAGAGAGGAGTATTTTTAAGTATTGTTTTTTTTCTTCAATTATAGCATTATGGATAATAATTAGTAAAATTTATAAATAATTTATCTCTCAAACCATACCACATATATTCTTAAACTTTATGACGTTGAAAAGCATTTTAAAACACCTACGTAACGAATATAAATATGGCTATCAAAGTATACATATTTCTTATACTAACAATTGAAAGGGTAGTTTAGAAATATCACCTTGTTTAATGATATATAGGTCGATTTTTAAAAAAATAAATGAATAGGCCGATTATTGTGGGACGGAGGGAGTATTACCCTATTTGTTTGTCTGATGACTTGAATTTAGTTCCCTCATGAACTGAAATTCCCTGAAACAAGATATATTAATCTTCTATTAATTCTTACATCTGGAGCTTTCATCTTAGATTTTCTATAATCCAAATCGATTCTCAATATCACCTGTTAGAAACTTTAATTCTTACTCCAAAAATCAATTATGGTTTTCTCTGATGGATTATCTACTAGAAACCTTTCAATCCCCTGACTCCTCTCATATTTTAACCCGGAAAAATGGTTTACCCGTCATATTGTGTTGGGCATATCAACCTTGTTTCAATTTTGTTGTACACCCTTTTTCTATTATCAGAATTTATTTCAGAAGTTTCCCAGCTGAGTCTTTGTATAAACATGTCTCATGTCTGGCATGGGGATATGTCATAGTTGACCAATCAACTCCTGTGTTCCTTGAACTTGAGTAGTGGTAGACAAATTGTCATGGATGAAGTTTTTTCTAAACCATTTAAAAAATAGTCTCCTTTTATGGACAAATTGTGTTATAGGTAGATTTGTTTTTCAAGAAGATGTGAATATTTTTTAAGATTAGAAATGCTTTGCTTTTCCAAGATAACTTCAAGGAGGATTTTCTGTAAGAATAGTTAATCTTGAGGTGTATATGGTTCGTTTTCAATTTCAACTTGACATGCATAGAGTCCTAGCTTTAGTTTCTAAAAGGTTCTTCGGATATTTTCCTTGTATCAAAGAGTGGAAGCTCATCGATAGGCCTATTTGTTAGAGCATAGCTCGGTTGAACTCACCAAGTGTTGGTATGTCAAGTTTGGTTGTCATATTTTAGTATCAAAACTCATCTACAGTCGCTTGATTAAATACTAGAGTCAACTTCGTTGAGGTTAGACTAGAAAGTCTAGGAATATTGAGACATACAAGTATTACTCTGAAGACCTGAAGAATGTGAAGAAGTAGCAAACTACAATGACGACATCATCCTTCCACTTGAGGTTAGTAATATTAACTTGAACTGTTTCATTCCTAACGTATATTTCAAGTCGTGCTATATTGAAAACATAACTGTGAAGCTGTGTATACTGTACATATTGTATAATGCTCTAATGATGTGACATGATCATAATTGTATGATCATAGTATCAGGGAATTAGACTACGAAGTATAACGCTTATTTGTTGAACTTCGTAGATATGACATCGAAATAATCTTGTATATATTGTTATGATTATGTGAATGGGTTATGGTGAAGATTTCGTCATAGGAAACAATGTTTTACATTTGTTTAAAGGAAGTACATTCATGAACTTGTTTTATGAATCGAAATGGAAATCATGAGGCTTATTGGTCCGGCTATTCATTGCAAATCTTTGGATGACCAATATGTGTGCGATGGTAGAACCGATCTTAACTTATGTTATGTATCTTGGTATAACTAATCACAATGTCCGGCTTATGATTTGGTATGAATTATTTTTATTAATTGGTGTAACCGATCCTAAGTAATCACCATGTGATGGTATGATCGATCCTTGTAATTGGTGTGACCGATCCTATTAATTGGTGTGACCGATCATGAGTATGTGTAATTGGTTTAACCGGTCCTGGTAACTGGTGTGAACGATCACAAGTAATACCATGTGTATATGGAACCGATCCTTGTAACTGGTGTAACCGATCCTAGTGAATGGTGTGACCGATCACAAGTATTTTCATAATTAGGTATAACTGATCCCAGTGATTGGTAGAACCGATTGAACCCATGGATGTGATTTGGTATTTGATCAATCACATAGTAGTCTTGGAGTACAGGAGAACCAATTCTAAACTTGTTTGGAAGTGTGGTATAATCGATTCCAAGAATGCAAATCCATGTAAATATGAAATAAGGATTTGCAGTGGAAAGATGTCAACATACTTTGAACACGAACATTAACTCTTATCATTTATTGTTCAAAGATATTACTTAATACTCAAGGTGATCCTGTGCCGAAATAAATTGAGAATCTTTTTAAGGATTTTGGTTTTATATGCATTAATTACCAACAATTAAATGCATATCTCCAGAGAATAAAAATTAGTAATGTTCATTTACTAATTGGAAATTTTCTATTGAGAGATTTCAGAAATATTGGACAAGCATTTATTGGAACTATGAAAACTGAATTTATCCATTCATTGCATATCTTGAGAATATTTCCGGTTTTGGAAATTCCTTGGTGTCCAAACATTCTTGGTCTATAGATACCTAAGTTTTCATTTCTAGCATACTATCCTAAGAGAAGGACAAACTTCATCTCTTGTTGTTTCTACTGGAGCCGTCTATTCGGAAAGAAAGTATCCTAATTAGGTGAAATCTCTTACGACCAGTCGTTCAAAGACTTATGTGGGATCAAGAAGCTCGACGAGTACCGTTAGTGGGAAACTAGATAATTGTTGTATTATTAGTTTTCGATTGATTTGATTGACTAACGGTTGTTGAAACTTTGATTACACCTAGTTTGTTTATTCTTGAGAATCTTCTCTTCTGATATAAGATTCACTCAAACTAGATCGAAGTATCGACGAGATCATTAGAATTGTTGTTAGATCTAAAGATATATTGTGGTAACCATTATTAACAGACTCCGTTCTGTGTGTGATTGATCACAAGAGATTTAAGTGGTATTGTGCATGTTATTGAAGATTAAAGAAGATTTGAAGATGAAGAAGATTACTTAGTGGTTTTCGTATCTTGTAAATGGTGTGCACAAACTTTGATCGGCTGGGATCCAACTAGAATCAGATTTATTCGATTGATTAGTTGCGTGAGATCGGCATACTCAATATATATCTTTAAGATCTATTTCGATTGAGTTCGAATCTATACTTGACTATTTCGGTAATTAAAGTTAGATTGATCTAACCAGACAAAGGATTTTATTAGATTAAACATAAGAGCCTTTGTCAACGACTCATCTATATCTTGTAGTAAAGATTGATTAGAGTAGTTACCAAACAGATTCTTCCTTTGATGTTTGGAATAAGATCCAAATGACTTGTTATTCACGTGTGTGACTCTAGAAGTCGAAGGCGCGGGGATACTGAGGGAACTAAGTAGCTAGGGGTAATCTGCTTGGTCTCTACTATACGAAGTTGGTTTAGATTTTGTATAACGGCTTAATTCTGAGAGTATTCAAAACTGGACTAGGTCCCTGGATTTTTCTGCATTTGCGGTTTCCTCGTTAACAAAATCTTGCTGTGTGATTTACTTTACTTTTCCGCATCTATATTTGTTTATATAATTTAAAGTAAACACACTTATACGTTAATTCTATTATACTTGATAGTGATCCTATAGAGTTTGGTTATTACCGAACCTATTATCAAGTAGCACACTTTGATTGTCGTATCGTCTCGATTATTCATAGTCAACTACACAAGTTATCTTGTTGTCGTATTGTCTCGATCTTGTATCCATAGATGATCACACAAAGTGTGAATACCGAAGTTGTTGTATTGTCTCGACTTTGTCCATAGACGATCACACTTGGTACGAGGACTTATAGGTTAAAACAAAAATATTGTGGTGTATTTGGGTACCCTCGTCTTTTCACTATGGATTGTTTTGTAATTGTGAATTATGTCTTTTGCTATTATGTTAGACTTCCTATTGGAATATTTTCGATCTCTGTCAAGTAAGCATCAGGTCAGACAACCTATTAAGTTCGATGTTAATATTGAGAATGCAATGGGGTTGATTATTGAGGTTAATTTTTAATCTCATAAATTTCTATTTATATTTTGTGGATTTTGTGACCTGATACAACATAAGTTAAGAGAAAGTATCATATTCGCATGCACGACTACAAGCAGAAATCCAGTAAACATATGCATATGCTCTACCAGCCACAATGCAACAAGCATATGTAGAAGATGATGACCACTGCCTGGTGTAATGATGTAACATCATACAGAGTTTTCTGAGGACAGTCTATTTAGCTCGTCATCAGACATATGCATCTAAGTCATCGGTTGCAGACAATATTTTGGAGCATGAGTTAAATGGTGGTCCACATCACTCTGCGTAATTGATCATATCATGTAGATTCAACAGTATCTACTTCATAAGTGAACTTACTGTAACTAGAAGTTATCAGAGCCTATGAGCTCTTTTTATTATTTGGTTTTCTTTTTCTCTACTGCCTTTGTGTAATCTTTAGTTTAAGTTTTTTGTTTTTAATTTGTAATCTTGTGTTTCCTTTAGGTTTTCTCCTCTCTATATTAACTTTTTTTAACCTTTTTGTTCTCGTTTACTTATAATCTGGTTCTGTAATATCTTTCTAGGCCTTTAGTTATATAAATCTAGTTCTGCATCTTTATTAAAGTTCTGCATCCTTTTTTTCGTTGTTGTATCTGTTGTGTGCAATTTTAGTATCAAGTTTCTTGCATCGTGTAAATTTTTATGCACAATCCACTATCCAGGCATAATATTTTCACACCTTTTTCTGTGTTCAACTTTTTCCAGTTTTTATTTCAATTTTAATTGGTTTTTATCTTAAAGTTTTTTGCGGTGTATTCTTCAACTTTGTCTTCGTATTCCACATCTTACATTTGTATTGATATTCTATCTGGGCTTGCTTTTATTAGGATATTGAGATATTAGTTAGACTCCTATATAGACATGAAAATATTGTCCTGGTAATTCTAGGGAATTGGCCCTCCCATGACTAGAAATCATTTGAACCATCTGAGTTAATCTTTTGATTATGATTTATTGTTCATTTCTGAAGTAAAGGCCACTTATTCTCGTATGGAGATTTTATGACTATTAATGAACAATTAGTGTTGTTAACCAATGTCTATGGTGCAATGGAGTTAGAGGATAAATTTACCCAATGGTTTCATATCTCCCAGATAGGACAACAAGTGTCTTCGTCATGGTTGATTATTGGTGATTTAAACTTCATATTAGACACGAGAGAGAAGCGGAGAGGAAATAAAACAAGTTCGAGCATAAATCGTTCGTAAACGTGACTTAAACATCTATGAAAGAAGATATGTCGCTAGTCGCTTACCAATGGATTCAACACTTTCCGAATACAAAGAAACGTTATCTTCCTAGAGTAGGTCAGATCATACTCTTCTACTTTTTTGACTCTAATCCAGAGTTAAAATATTAAAAAACCATTTCATCGTCTCGGATCTTGGCTTTCTCACCCTTCATTATCTTCAGTCATGTTTGGGCATAGAAATTCTTCTACTAATAACCTAACTTGAAAACTGCAAATCTTATCCCCTAACCCAGCTCATTGGAATTCTGAAGTGTTTGGAAATATATACAAAAGTATAAAATATCTAAATGCGAAAATTGAAAATCTACATAAGTCCAGATCTTTCCCGACCCAGCTTGATAAACCCAAAAATTTACAAGAAGAACAAGGAAAATGGTACGAAATCGGAAATGATTATTACCACCAATTATCCCATGAAAAATTCTCTAAGGAATTCGATCAAAACACAAAATATTTTCATGCTCAGCCTGTAAAGAAAAAGAATTACCACAATTCACTCTCTCAGTGATCCATCGGGGCTCTGGCTTTCCGATAGGGACCAAATCAGCGATATTCTAATTAAACACTTCTCATCGTTAGACACCTCTCAGTTCAAAGGATTATAATAATTCATTTCCGGACATAATACAACCTTGCATCTCTATATCTGAAAGTCGTTTCCTTATCGAAATTCCTACTACTAAGGGATATGAATCCTTGGAGAACTCCTCGTCCAGATGGCTTCCAATTTGAGATTCTTTAAAGCCAATTGGAAAATAATATGGTCATATATTATTTCTACGGTTAAACTCTTCTTTAAATCGGGGGTTTTACCATCTAATTTAAATTCCACGTATTTTAACCCTCATTTCTAAAATCTCTAGACCTCATCTGATTTCAGACATATCATCTTGAGTAACACGATTTATAAATTCATCTCGAATTTCATAGCTATTGGGTTGAAGCCTCTCCTTGATATAATTATTTCTCGTAACCAATCTGTTTTACTTCCCGGTAGATATCATTGCCCATGAACTCCTTCACTCAATGAAAATCTCAAAAGCGAAATAAGGATTTTTCTCCCTCAAATTAGATTTATCTAAAGCATTTGATCGTGTAAATGACTTTTCGTAGAGAATGCTCTCATTTCTTTCAGTTTTAGTGATTTCTAGGTAAGTCTTATCATGAAATAAAATTCTACACCATCTTTCTCAATCTTTCTCAAGGTTCACCAAGCCGCAATTCCACAACCTCGAGGGGGATTAGACAAGGTGACCTCTTTCTACATATTTTTCCTAATCTTCATGGAATTTCTTTCCGGATTTCTTTCTAAAGCGATATCCGAAAAAATGATCTCCGGCATGAGACTTAATAAACTAGCTCCCACCATAACCCATCTTTTCTTCGCAGATGACTATTTTATTTTTCCCCAATCTGACATGGGACAACCAAAAAATTTACTAGAAATCCTTTAAAAGTTGGGGAATTTACAGGGGGAATTGTAGACCTCCAAAAAATCTGGGATTTACTTTAGCGCCCCCCCTTGGTTTCACGGTAAACATCGAAAAATAAAAGAAAAAATTCTAAAAGTCCCATTGTTAACCATAAATGATCTATCTTTGAACTCGACTATTCTTTGATAGAAATCACAAAGAAAAATTTGAACGTCTTGTACAGAAATATTAATACTTTGCAAGGTTGGAAATCTAAGATACTTTCCCAAGCTGAGCTTATGATTCTTATTCAATCAATTCTTCAATCTAATCCCACTTATTAAATGCAATGCTTCGCTCTTCCAAAATCCACACTGGATCACCTTGACCGTATACAGAGAGACCTTTGGTGGAATAAATACAAATCTAAAAGCAAAGGAGGTTACACACAAGCTTGGTTAAGCATTTGGAAACCTAAATCATAGGGAGGTTTGGGTATTAAAAATCCACACTAATTTAATTTAGCACAACTAACCAGACTAGCAAATCGTCTCATTTTGGAACCTAACCAACTCTGGCCCATCTTTTGAAAACGAATTATACTCCCGATTCTCCTCTTTTCTTCACTTTTGTTATAGGGAGGAGGTTTTTGGATCAAGGGAGTGGAAAACTAGGATTCAACCCACCGATTCACAAATGAGTTGGATTCTAATATTTTCCAGACAAATATATCCTTTCAAGTTAACTCGATTGAGATTCACGAGTTATGCTTAGTAATTCGTAACTATCAAAGGTTGGGAATACATGCCGGTGAACACATGGATTTTAAAGGTTGGGAAGATGACTCAAATTGATCATCAAATGTGAATTTAGGTCTTCAAATGTATGGACTAGAGTTTTCTAGCTGGAAAGAAAAATCTGAAACACCAAATTGATCATAGCATGGTTCTCTTGTTTTTATGTACGTGTAATAAGAAAAATCAGTTTTAAAACCTTGGTTCATTAGTATCAGTGGAAGATAACTGAAACATTCACGTTCACAATTTAAAACACGAAACTTGAATATCTCTAAAATACGGAATGCGTTAAATTCAACATCTCACTACCACCGGAGAGAGGTGAAATACACCATTTCACTGCAATATCATTGACGGTGAAACACAGCATTTCACGGCCCCACCAATATGCATAATAACAGATGCAACTGAGATGAAAAAATACGACGAAAAGCATTTGCAATGCCCCGGGAAGCAATATAAATAAATTACCAGTATACTGTAAAGTGTTGATTAGTGCGCAAGAAGTTAAAGATGCCGAGTAATGATATGAATTTTACTAGGTTTCAATCTATACACTTCTTCTTTATTTCTTGTACTTTCTCCACTTTACCTTCCATGCACTGTAGTGAACCAGTGTTCCATCATCTACATCACAACCCAAAATGCACGATTCTTGAAACTTAGCTATGTTCCTGGCACGAAAAAATCATGTATCTGAGCAGTGGGGTGAGTATCCTTCTGAAGTAGTATCCGAAGTTTACCCCTTTGTTGTGTAACTTTCTCCTTTTAACAAATTGGCTTTGCTTTCCAAAAAAGTGAAACTTAGCTCTGTTCACATTAGTCTTAGAATTGTCCCACTTTTTAAGAAGACTATAAGTTTTTCTCAGCTTCGTTTCATGTAGTCAGCCGCTTAAATTCTTATAAGCCAATCATCAAGAACTTGCCAGTAATATAATAGTAACGAAGTTCAACAAAATGAAATCTCATAAAACCATCTCTATAATGCATCCCCGATGGCTCATCTAAAGACGCAACCTTGTGACAATCATTTTCAAATCTCGTTCCCATGAATATCGAGCAACCATATTTTCACGTTATTTAGACGAAACGAGAATTCTTCTTTCCCTGAGTAAACATGGAAACCAAAAAGTCCTGGCAGGTTGCAAATTTTGGTTTACCGATTTCAGATGAGGTCCTGTTCTTGTTCTTATTGCAAGTTCATCTGATAACGCATTTCTTCATCAATTACTCTATTGATTTTGTGCAACACAGTTAGCTGATCGATCAGGTTGTTGATAGAACAAGCAAAGGGTTCGAGAAACAAAATGAGATCAATTAAGATTGTGTGAAATACCTCACTAAATAAACCAAACTCTACGACAACGAAACTTTTTACAAAAGAATTGATTTTTTTTCCCTAGGGTTTATTCTGGGAGGAGTCTCGGAAGAACAAGAAATTTTTTATTTGGAGGAATCATGTTATATGTTTGTGTGGTCCTCGGGGGTAGATTTGTCTGATTCAGTAGATAGTTTAGACTCGGTTCCATTTAATGAGTTAACCATGATTTTTCCACTCCCTTGATCCCAATACCCCCTCCCTATAACAAAAGTGCTTTTCTTTTAACAAAAACCTCTAATTTATCATGTATTTGGAAAAATGTCCAGAAAGGGTTCGTCCTAATAAAAGATAACTTTATATGGCTAATGATAGATGGGTCCTCAACATGGATATGGGAAGATGCTTGGATTCCCATCTCGTCTACTACTCCAAAACCAACAGATAGGGTAAAACCATCCCCTTAATGGTAAACTAGATTTTGTGCCCTTGCTACGCACCGGGCTGACCCGAAAATCATCTATCATCATTTTTTATTTTTAACCATATTTTTGGTTTGATGAAAATGTGGCTTCGACCGCCCCTTCGTGAATTTTCATTTGGTGTCGCGGTGATTCCTTCCGCCCTGTCTTTTAGAATTTTTAATTTGGTGTGCTCGGATTCACCTTGCCCCGTCTCAATATATGCTAATGTATGCTTAGGATTTTTGATTTGGTGTGGCTCAACTTTGCCTCGCCATGTTGTTTAGGATTCTTGATTTGGTGTATTTTTTTTTATCTTTGTTCAATAAAGACAGAGTTCGAGAAGCGTTTGAAAAGCGTCGCTTAGGATTTCTGATTTGGTTTGACGTTGCTTCGCTCCGCTCGGTGGTGATTTGATGCAGCGTGCGTTTTTGATTTGGTGCTGCATTTTTAATTTGGTGTGGGTCGGCTTCGCCTCGCCCCCTTATTGTTTTGGATTATTGACTTGGTGCATTAAGAATTCTTAAAGTATTACTATCATATATGCTTCAAATGACATGTATGTCTCTGTTGTCACTTGTGAGCAATGAAAATGTGGGTTGGTGCTCGGTGGTATGTTCCACTTCCTTCTTTTATATTTATATATTCCAGATTTTCTAAATTTACTTCCTTCACCAACAACTGGTGTCTGGTGATAGTTGACAAAAACAATGACTTTAAAAAACATAATGCTGCTACTGCTTTTCAATGTTTTAAAAGGCTAATTAAGGTTATTAACTTGTGCCTTTCATAATCTTAATTCAAAGCATTAACCATGTTCAGCTGAAAACCATGTCTGCTTGTCATGCTCACACAGCTGAGAATACAATTACTTAAGGTTAAAGGAGAGGCTACATTTTACTAACCGTTGCTGGTAAATACTGGCTACATTTCATAATCGTGAGTTCAGATCTTGCACGATGAACTCATCATCATGTTCCCAATTTTCATTCATCACCATAGGTTTCTGGTCATGTTACACCGTTTCTCAGATATACATGCATAATCAGCTTTATTAGCTCCTCCTATGGATGACGCGCACTCTCAGCAGCAAGCCAACCACTTTACACCACTGTACTCATATTGACGATCAAAATAGACTTAATTAATCATCTAAGTCAAAGTAAACACAGAGTTCTCTTGTCATCTAAGTAATAACAGTGTTAGAAGTTGCTGGTTGTTGTTATAGCTACGTAAATTTGCACCATTTAATGGTATACTGTATACCTGTTTTTGCACCATTTTGGACAGTCGCTGCTTCAAGTTTCACATATAAGCAAATTAGCTGTGTAAGAAAGCAGCAGATCTTAGTGCCAATAAGCAATTGACAAATCGACAATAAAGACAAAGGAACCTAATTTGATCTGAGCAGAGGAAATCACCTTATTTTCGACTCCCATTGACACTGTATGTACACCTTTCATCATCCTTCGCGTGTACAGAAAAAGACACGTGGAAGGCATGCGAAGCGAGACATCAAAACATGATAGCAAGCATTTCATCAGAAGATGCCATCGGTCAGCAGATCTGACAGTCAGGGACAGAGGACCACAGAGGTATGATGACTCAGAGGAGCACCAGATAATACCCATTGGGTATTAACGCACCCAATCCCGAGGAAGATCCCAGATCAAGGGCCGAGAGGAAGTTTGGCTGACACAGATGTGACCAGACAAAGAGACACTTGTCTGACACGAGCAGACATTCATATACTCGCATTAAATACCAAAGAGATATACACGTGTCAATCAGCTCGTGGAAGAAGCGAGGATAACCGTGCATGTTCAAGCTCAGGCCGCGGCATATACCGAAGACCTATGCGTAATAGGCACAAAGCACAAGAAGATAAGATTACAACGGCACTTCCGAGATGGGACCCACGTTCCTTCCCTATAAATACCCCTCTCCACTAAGAGAGAAGGGGCAGACCATTTTGGAGAGTAATTAGAGGAGAATATAAGAGAGAAATATGAAGAGTAAGTAACCCACCTACTTATGCAGACCTATGTATATTCTAAAGTCATTCGACTATCTTTGTAACCATTCAGTACATAGTGAAACACCAAACCCCGTGGACGTAGGCCTTAGTGCCGAACCACGTAAATCTGTCTCATTTACATTTCAGCACCTTACGTTCAGCGTTAAACTTCATATGCTTTATATTTATACTTGTCTCTTGATTTATTTCCTTATACGAACATTATTTATGATAACATTCGACTAGACAATGACAAGCCCAAAGGCTTTGAGTCGATGAATCAATATAATCATCCCGTCATGCATACGATGTACAATTCTAGAGTTAGGACATATGCGAGTATTGTTTGTGAACACTTGGGTGGCCCCGTGTTTTATGTGTTCACAATTTGGCGCTAGAAACAGAGACTTTGTCCTGGTAAAAGATTTATCTTATCCTGTGATTTCACCTTAAAAAGCGCATTATCGTTGTGCCCTTTTCTGGGTTCAGCGTACTTTCAAAACCTTTTTCATTCTGGGTTCATGTTCTTCATTTTCACAAACACCATTTCAAAACAGACAAACCCGCGGCTATCTATCACAGATTTGCACGGGAGGTGTTTTCTTCAACTAAGATTTAATAATCCAGATTCATGAGTCCTCGCGACGGATCTGCCTTTTCAAGAGTTTTTTTTCAAAAAGTAGTCTGAAAACAAGATTCACGATCGTTTATTAGAGTATTTGTATTTCAAAAACTAGACCAATGAAGTCTTTACATTTCTCTTCTATTAGGGCCCTTGGGCAACTCATTTCCTTCTATTCCTATAGTCTTGCGGGTACGAGTGGCGCTAACCCGATCCTCGTGGATATCTTTGTTTCTCCTTATTCATTCCCCTATGCAGGAAAGGATTAAAAATGGAGAAGATACTAGAGGCAGGAAAAACCAAAGCCTCATCAAAGGAGACACCGAGGGTTACCTCGGTCATGACCCGAAGCAAGCAGAAAGGAGACAAAGCTAAAACAACTACTCAGAGGCAGGATGCTGCGGAAATCACTTCACCTATGAACACTAACTCCATTGCAGCCGCGGCTCTCAAAGCAGCAGCCACGAAGACTGTTGCGGCCCTCCAGGCTACAGAAGCTAACAAGACTTTGGTTTCAAGCCAAATCCATCAACAAAAGAAGGGGTAGCAGAATCTATGACATCAGCCCGCACATCCACCAATCTTCGGAATGCCGTCAACCAACGGTCAGAATCAAACCATACCAGTGGTTTTAGTACCACGGGTGGAAGCTCAACCGAGGGGACCAAACTTGGAGATACCAACGATTGAAGCTGATCCTCGGCCACCCTTAATACACACTGTAGACGAAGGGGGAACTATGGCCGTAGGGGTACCAGCCGGAACTCCCAATCAGGGATCAAACCAATCCCACCGACTGATGGTAGAGCTCGAAGAATTGAAAAAGAGCCAGCAGGTCTACGCAGATGTGTAGCTCTTCTGGCCAGGGAGAACCAAGACTTGAAAGATAAGATTGCCCAAAGCACGAAGACTAGCCAACAACTGGACGAAGCAAATTCTAAAGCACCAGAGCCTAATCGAGACCGAAGAATCATCCTAGCAAATGACGCCAGGGGAAGCAGTGTCCGATCCGGAATATGCCACCGAAGAGTTAGACTATTATGACAGCGAAGATCGAAGAAAGAAACGCTCAACTGAGCATGAGAACGTGGGATATTACCGCGCAATGGAGGAGCTGCGTGATGAGATGATGGCTGAGATCAAACAGTTAAAAGCCAGACAAGGCGGAGGAAGGCTTGAAGAGGTGATGAAAGAAGCTAACTCCACGCCCCTAACTCATCGCCTGGCAAATACCCCCATTCCGTTAAAGTCCCTGTCCCAACTTTTGAATGCTACGACGGATCCAGTGATCCCGCGGCACATATCCGGTATTATAACCGTGTCTTAGCCCGATGGAGTCAGAACGACGCCGTCCTCTGTAGATATTTCCCATCAAGTCTGAAGGGATCGGCTTTGTCTTGGTTTGACAACCTGCCACCTGATTCCATCAACTCCTACGATCAACTCGCAGAGAAATTTCTGAGGACATACATGTACAACAAAGCTGTCAACACTGGAATGGATAAACTTTTTTCTCTGGCAATTGGCTACAAGGAAAACACGAGGGAATACACCAACAGATGGCACAAGATCTGCCAAGCCATAGGGAGTGTGGACCCAGTAGTAAGTATCAACTGCTACAAGTGGGGATTAGACCGAATGAGTCCACTATTTGTTGAGATTCATGGAAGCGTGCCTAAGACAGAAGGAGATCTTCGAATAATTATTGAAAAGTACGCTCGTCTTGAAGAAATCCAGCGTGAGAACCCGAGGGCACACACGCAGAGGTCTCACCGTACCAATTCCGCAGAACAAACCAGCGGGGCCAAAAGAAATAGCTCAGTGGAACGGCCTCACGAAGATAGGAAGGAACGAAGAGATGAACGACGAAAAGACGATCGAAAATTCGAAGATCAGGTTTACACGAAGCTCAATGCTAGCTACGCTCGGATCTTGCGAGAGATCAAAGGAAGGGAAAATTTGGAGTGGCCGTGGTCTAAGGGAAAACAGCCCCAAGAACCGAGAAGTCTAAAGATTACTGTGAGTATCACTGCTTCAATGGACACCAGACGAGAAATGCAAAAACCTCAAAATAATGATCCAAAAATTGATTGATGCTGGCGAACTCAAACATTACATACGAAAGGAGGTCGCCGAGGATAGATCCAAACGGACCAAGCAAGTCCAACTTCCAGAGGGAAACCGCACAATCAACACCATCTCGTGTTCCGAAGCCGCGGGGCCCTCCCTTACAGCGCAGATAGGAAAGAGGCTACGGAAGCAGTTCGAAGACCACTGCGAATTATATAAGATTGATGGCGTAGAGGTGGACGAACACGAAGAGTGGATGGACGCACCTATTATCTTCGATACTGAAGATATCGAAGAAGATATGGAAGATCATAACGATCCCTTGGTCCTCACACTACCAGTGGCTGGATGTAACCTCAAAAAGATCCTCATAGACGGGGGAAGCTCAGTGAACGTTCTATTCTACGACGCATTCAAACGGATGAAGCTCCATGATGAACACTAATGACCTCTTATTACACCATCTACGGATTCAATGGAGCACCCACAAAGCCATTGGGAGACATCGTGTTGCAGGTGAACGCCGGACCCATGAAAGTAGAAACACGATTCAGCGTGGTTGACGCCCCATCCCCCTATAACGCCATTATTGGACGAAAGTGGTTACATAAACTCAAGGGAGTGGCTGCAACTTACTACCAATATCTCAGATTCCCTACACCGAGGGAGTGATGGAAATCAAGGGAGATCGGGTCTCTGCAAAAGAGTGCCAGACCACTCAGGATCGTATCAACAACGAGCAGAAGAGCAGCGAAAAACCCGAAGGATTAAAAATAAAGAAGCTGCGAAAGAAAAGGCCATAGACCTGTTCCTCAAGGAAACCACAGGGAGGGGTTTGAAAAAATGATAATGTCCTAAACACAGAGACAGGTACTTCAGCAGCCAACGAAGGACAGAAACATACCAAATAGCAATCAAAGAACGTCCCAGTCCTCGGGGACCCGAAGCCGGTGTTCACACCAGTAGAGCCCGTAAAAGAAATCAACATAGGAACGGAAGAAAACCCGAAGATGATCAAAGTAGGGACCATAATGGACGAAAGAAGAGAAGATTCCTTAACCAAATTACTTAAAGAATACGCGGATGTATTCGCCTGGAAGCTAGGAGATATGCCGGGGATTGATCCGAAAATAATCCAACACGAGCTGCGCATCAAACCAGGCACGCCACCTTTCAGGCAGAAAATAAGAAAAGTTGCACCGGAGTATCATAAGGCAGTGGAAAAAGAACTTCGGAAACTACTAGAAGCAGGGTTCATCAAGGAAGTCAAATACCCTACATGGATCTCCAACATGGTCGTCGTTCCTAAGAAAAATGGAGGGGTTAGGATATGCATCGACTTTACTAACCTCAACAAGGCATGTCCAAAGGACAGCTATCCCCTGCCAAGCATAGATCAGCTGGTTGAAGCAGTGGAAGGATACGAAGAGCTGTCATTATGGATGGATATTCTGGTTACAACCAAGTAGCCCTGGCAGAAGAAGATCAACTACACACAAGCATTCTACACCCCGCATGGCCTTTATTGCTACACTAGAATGCCCTTTGGACTTCGAAACGCAGGGGCAACGTACCAAAGAATGGTCGATGCTATCTTCAGGCCATGGATTGGTAGTACCTTAGAAGTCTACGTTGATGACATGCTCGTCAAAAGTAAGCTGCGCAAAGATCACCACCAGGACCTGAGAGATATTTCGAAGCAATGAGGAAACATCACATGAAAGTAAATCCAGAAAAATGCACTTTCGGTGTCACCTCAGGGAAATTCCTCGGATATCTGGTAACAAAAAGGGGCATTGAGGTAGACCCAGCGAAGATTCAGGCCATAGTAGAAATGCCATCTCCGAAGAATTTAAAAGAAGTGCAGAAGCTCAATGGGTCCATAGCAGCCTTGGGCAGATTTATTGCCCGATCCTCGGACAAATGCAAACATTTTTTCAATATTCTCAAAAAAGGGAGTAAGTTTGAATGGACCGCAGAATGCGAAGAAGCCTTCCAAAGAATCAAGGAACACCTGGCTTCAATTCCAATCCTGCAGAAGCCTGATCCTGATGAGGTTTTGGCATTGTACATAGCAGCGACAGAAGACGCAGTTAGCGCAGTGTTGGTCAAAACCAATACGAAGATAGAACAACCTATCTATTATGTCAGTAAGACCCTCAATTCTGCGGAAAGGAACTACACGAAGATCGAACAACTTATCCTGGCATTGGTGTGGGCTACTCAAAAGCTGAGAACCTATTTCCTAACTCACTTCATCCGCGTCCCATGCAAAGCACCACTGGAAGCAGTCCTCAAAAGCGCGGGAAAAGTAGGCAGAATAGCCAAGTGGAACACCCACCTGGACCAATTCAACATCATTCATGAAATTCAACATTCCCAAAAATCCCAAGTTTTGGCGGATTTCTTAGCAGACCTCCCCTGGACAACGACGAAGAGATTAGGGAATACCAGAAGCCGACGAAGAAAGCAAGGATCCAGTTGATGTCCTCGAACCCGCGAGTCAAAGACAATGGGAAGTCTTCGTTGATTTCCAAAAATAAGGAAGGGGCAGGAATAGGCATTGTCATCACCACCCCAACTGGAGAAAGGATCGTACAGGCACTCAGGTTAGAATTCAAAGAGCATACTAAAACATCGTCGAATACGAGGCAGTCGTACATGCCCTCCGCTTAATAATAGAGATGGGGGTAACCGATGTAAGACTGACAAGTGATTCGCAGCTTGTCATACGGCAAATAGGGCTCGAATACAATGTGTACGACGACACCCTCTCAGCTTACATGGCCTTGGTCCAAACATTGGCATCACAAATTCCGAACATCAAGTTCCGGCACTTATGCAGAAGGGATCTCAGGCACGCGGATGCCCTAGATATATCATCCATGCTGAAGGACAAGAGTATCGAAGCTATCAAAATCACAAGGGTATACGAACCCTCGATTGCAACACAATTTTCCTTTGCTACAAATCAAGATACAGTGGAAGAAAATATCGAAGATCAGGTGGGAGAAGACATCCGTGACGATTTTGACGAAGAAGATATCCTTCAAGAGCAAATCAAGACGAAGATTTCAGCAACGAAGATGATTGGAGAATGATGATCCATGCGTTTCTCAAGGATGGAACCTTACCCGCGGATCACAAACAAATAGGAAAATACTCTCCAAAGTAGGAAGATATGACCTTCGGGATGGAATCCTGTACAAAAATCTTTCCTCGGACCGTTACTACGTTGCTTATCCAGGAAAGAGGGGCATCGAATTCTAAACGACATCCATTATGGTGACGCAGGAAATCATAGCGGCATGAGATCACTAGCCGACAAAGCAAAAATGCAAGGATATTACTGGCCCACAATGGTACAAGATGCCGCAAGAATGTCCCGACGATGTGAAGAATGTCAGCGTTTCGCCAAAAAGATACATGCACCAGCAACAACGTTGAATTCTGTGGATAGTCCGTGGCCATTCGCAAAATGGGGCATAGATATCGTGGGGCCTTTCATCGAAGGATCAGGGAAAAGACGATTTTTGATAGTAGCCACGGACTACTTCAGTAAATGGGTGGAAGCCAAAGCCTTAGCCAGGATCAGAGACGTGGACGTGTTTACTTTCATATTCCAAAACATTATTTGCAGGTTCGGCATACCAGCGGAAATCGTGTCCGATAATGGTAAACAATTACAGGGGAAAAACATAGACATGCTCTTCGACACTTTCAAAATAAGGAAAAAACAAGTCCACCCCCATATACCCTCAAAGCAACGGACAAGCGGAAGCTACCAACAAGACCCTCGCCCTTATACTCAAAAAGCAATTAGACGAACACAAGGGGCGATGGTGTGAACAGCTACACAATGTATTATGGGCATACAGGACAACACGAAGATCTGCCACTGGGGAATCCCCGTTTCTCCTCACTTATGGAGCTGAAGCAGTCATCCCAACAGAGATCCTCATGCCAACCACAAAGACCGAAGCATGGGAGAAAAATCTCACAACAGACATGATGTTAGAGAGACTGGACGACCTGGAAGGAAGGAGGGAAGCAGCATTGCAGAAGATGGAAAATTATCAACGGAGACTAGCGAGGGAGTACAACAAAAAGGTAAAGCTTCGAAATTTTGTAGAGGGGCAGTATGTGCTAAGAACAATCCCGCAGTATCAACGAGAGAAGAAATGGGGAAAGTTAGCACCTACGTGGGGAGGACCTTTTATAATACACGACATTGCGGGAAACGGTTCCTACTATCTTCGCAATCTGAAAGGCGAGGTCCTCCGGCACCCTTGGAATGCTAAATGGCTCAAACCGTACTACCCATAGGAGCAGCGCAGCTTTGCATCTGCGTGGAGAATACCAGAAGAAGAAGGCAGCGTAACCGCTTTACATGTTTCTATCTCTGGACGAGAGAGAGTAGCAGGCCTCAACCTATCAATCAAACAAGCTTTTTGGGAAATCTTCAAGTAAACAAAATTTATTAACAATATTGGGGAAAGTAGTTAATCTACAATCTCTCAGGGCTCCCCTATCAGTGTCTATGAGTGTAAGACCAGGGGGAAGGCACCCAGCAGAAAGAGATACCCAACCAATTTTAAGGCAGTGGGTCGACGGAATGGGTGCATGTAAATATTTTCAATTAAGCATTCCATATCCTAGAACGCTGCCTCGGCCCCCACCGTTTGGGAATCCTCTGGCCCAGGATTCGCCAGCGGGGTGACAGGTCTCAAGACGATCACGAAGGTATTTACCTTCGGTGTCGCACTCAAACACTCTCAACTTTTTACAAAACCAGTTATTTCTAGTTTAACACTTCACAATACTTTAAAATAAAAAGATGAATTGATAACGCAGGTACGCCAAAAGGATGATCCATTTCATAAAGAGTTGATTACAAGACTCGGCAAATAAGATAAAACAGGAAACACATCAAAATGATCCGAAATTATATAATCAACGAGGATCAACTTCTATGACTAATAAAAGAAATCTACTTGGACGATACAGCTCCATCAACGGGGTTGTCTCTGCGAGAGGGTACGCTACCACCTGAAGAGGGCCCAGAAGAACCAGGCAAAGGCGGGGAAGGGGACGCGCGGATAGTTCTTGACAAGACCATGTTCGACTTTAAGGCCAAGTTCAATCTTATCCAGGACTTTGTTGGTCTCTTCAGCCAACTGACATCGAGCCTTATAAGTGATAACAGCGGTCCGCTGGTGGGCTTGAGAACAATACAGATAGGCGTTCCGCCTCTTTGGAGGCAATCTCCGCTGCTTCCTCACGAGACGCGGCCAACCCTTTGAAATAATTGGTTTGTCCTTCCTGCTGCACTAAGGCAGATTGAGTCTTTTTAAGCTCATCATTTGCTGCGTGAAGCTGTCCCTCGAGTGCTGAAAACAAAAAATACCAAGGGGTTAAAACGAAGAAATAACAGAATCACACTCGATAAAACGAGGTTATACCTTCGACATTAGCCGAAGCCTCCTCATACTCATTGACAACTGCGTCCCGAGCCTCATCAAGAAAGTCATATTCGGTGGATAGTTTCTTATAATCCGTTTGAAGGTTCGTAAGAGCAAATTGACTGGCGTCTAAATCTACCTGCTTCATCGAATCCAAGTGACGAAGATGGTTGACTTCATCATTCACCTCCCCCATCCTTTTATGAAGTCGATACACATTCATCTCAAGATCTCTTTCAGACTCCACTTGGCGAGCAACATCCGCTCGAGACGCTGCTAGGGCTTTACTAAGTGCACCAACCTCGGCCCTAGCATTATCTCTTTCCTCGGAAAGACGCACATACTATCCCTAACCCCAGGGCCTAAGAAAGAACGAGCCTGTTGTAACTCTCCTTCTAAAAAGCGCACTCTAGCCTCTAAGTCTGAAGCATGTTCTCGAGCATCACGCAGGTTGTCACGCGTCCATAGCAGCGTACCATTAAACAAACAACGGTCATGATTGTACTTATTTTGCATATCAACCATCAGTGTTCGCTTTTCACGCCACTCAGCTGTTAAGGCGTTGTGCTCATCAGCACGAGCATTCCACTTTACGGCTTCACTCTTCAACTTACCCACCAACTCTGCAATACGGGATTTCTGTCGTTCCCTTTCTTTCCGAAGCCATATCAACTCGGGGACTCCACCCACTGAAGATAGGGTGGGGAGACTCAGACAGAACACCAAAATACAGATAGGGAATCACAAGGAGTGAAAAATCCGTAAAATACAAACCTGTGAAGGACGAGACACTTCTACGAGTCTGCTCCAATTCGTTGCGGACTATAGCAAGCTCTGAACGAAGACTCTCCTCAGCATTACCCAGCTGTTCTTTTTCCTTCAGACGGCCCCTCAGTTCATTTATTTCCGCTTCAGCCGCAGACAGTTCCTCTTCCCTATGACGAAGCTTGGCCTCCAACTTTAAAGACTTTGCTTTAAAGAACTGGTATAACATGGTTACAATGTTCGCTCCTCATCATCTACGTCACAAACAACAAACATTATTATACCAAAGGAATCAGATATCACGAAGAACACAATGCGCGATATCATAAAAGAGTACAAGCGGATATCATAAAAGAGTACAAGGATTTACCTAAAACACGCTGCTGGGGAAAACCGTACTGGTACCCATCAGCTATGGCCATCATATCAGCAACAGATGAGGGAGGGTCAACCACTAAATTAGCTTCCGAAGCTCTAAGATCCTTCTCCCACATCTCAGCAACGCGGGCTTCAGAAGACAGTTGCATCATTCGACGAGTATAAGCGTCGGAATTCTTCTCACCAGTGACCACGGGGGCAGGGTTAGGGACGAACATCAGGTTCTTCTTCTTTAGCCAAGCCAAAATGGCATCTTCACCTTCAGGCATTAGCGAGAAAGGAAAATCCTCGGAAGGAGACTCAACCGCAGACTTCCCCTTGGCGGTTATCTCCTCACCCGCGCAAGTCTCGACATTACCACCCTCAGCATGACCACCTGCGTTCTCAGCTTGCCGATCAGTGGTACATTCTTTTCCAAGGTCCCCAAGCACATCCCAATCATCATGTGGGGAAAGCAATGAGAAGTCCTCGGCAAGACCCATGGCAGCAGTCACATCGAAGGATTCCCCCGCGGAATATATCCTACCGAAAGAGAATTCTGGGGAAATTACGGGCAAAGTACCCACACCAACAATGTCACCAACAGGGGAAGATCCACTCCCACCAGTACCACCGACGTAACATTACCCTCAGCCTCACCATTACCACCCGCGGCAACTTCTTCGTCACCATCACCACCCGCGCAACTTCTTCTTCAAGATCACCACCCGCGGCAACTTCAGCCTCACCATCACCACCCGCGGAAACCTCTTTTCATTACCACCTTCGTCATCAGGATAGAAGTGTCGGTACGCTCTTCCTGGACATTTCTTCATCCTCACCATACCCTTGGTTTACGGGACTCGTAACCTCCTCATAACCCTCACCTCACTGATAACCCGTAGTAGAAGATTGCTTGGGTCCAAGTTTCTTCTTCTTCGACACCTACAAACCAGTATACATCCCACAAAGGCTCATTTTTTCCCTCACTTCAAAAATGAAAATTATTTCAAGCAAGGAAAAAGGGGCAAAAAGATAGAGAATATAAGAAGAAACTATACCTTGGCAGCAGCAACACTCTTTGATGGATGGATAGCACCAGAACCCTCCTCCTCATCTCCATCAACGACATCAAGAGCATAAGGAAAATTCATGCCCGCGAAATTAGGACGCCAAGGACAGAAATCTCCATAACGAGCAGGAGGAGTTTCACGAGGCTTGCTATTTTCAGAAGGACGCCAACCACGTGGACCCGGAATCCATCCGTAAGCCCAAGGACCAACTACCTCAATAACAGTAGCATGCCATTCATAATCATGGTCACGCTTAATCCTTTCACGAGCAGGAAAGAGTTTCCGTTTAGAAGATCCCTCAGTACCAGGAACATACTTCAGCTTGGCATCACTCACCTCACTCAAGAGACGAATTTCACCACGGGGAGCAGCAATATTACGAAGACTAACACTCTACGGCTTACGGTTTCTGCTGTTGACATAATCCCCAAAAGAACTGTTAAAGTTCTGAGGAGTGTACCACTCTCTCTCAGCAGGAATTGGAACATAACATGTCATCATAGTCTCTCCCTTGCTCCGCAGATAACATTCCTTCAGTGAACGATGATTATTCCCAGATAGTTGTGACATGGAACGATTATGAGTGTTCGTAGAAGAGCCTTCGCGACTAGCCAACACGTCATAATAAAAGGAGTCACCCGACTTATATAAGGGTAACATAAGACCCGCCTCGAAGGCTCCAACCGTAGTCAACAGATGAAACTCGTCAAACTGATAATTAGCAAGGAGCTCGTAGGTGATATCATCTTCAGGAGCATAGAAGCGAACCTCAAAAGCTTGGATTTCATGTTTTTCCTTGAACATCTCAAGATCAATATGCTTGAAAGTGACCTTCTTCTTACCAACTGAAATGCTGCGTATCACGGGGACAGTTTCTTCTTCGTCTGCGGAATCAGAAGTAGGACCCAATTCCGAAGCTTTCCTTTTAGAAGAAAGATTTGTAGATGGATCAACTATCGATATAGTACCCTTGGAGTACTTCCCTTCGAAAGAAACCGCGGGAGGAGGCGGCAGAGATTTCTGCGGAGGCACTGAAGGAGGATCCATTGAACGAAGGGGCGGAGCATCCACTACTTCATTACGAGGAGGAGGAGCCCGCGTACTCCTAGAGTCATCACGAGGAGGAGCCTGCGTACTCCTAGAATCTTCACGAGGACGAGAAGGGGCGCGGTTAACAGCATACCTAGACCCAGAAGGACCCTTCGGCATATCCCCTTTTTTATAAGGCATAATCTTCACACCGGAGGAAGACGAAACCCTATGACCCCGAGGATCCGATTGCGAAGACTTGTGAGGACCTTCCCCAAGTGGAGATCTGTCAGGATCTCTACGCGGAGGGGACCTTGGCGGACTAGACGGAGGAGTTTGGTAAGGAGCCCGCGGACGATCAGACATATCTACAAGGAAACACAAAAACAGTTTAGAGCAGAATACGAGGAGATCACTAAAGATCAAAAAACCCATAATTGATGGTTCATCCGGATAAACATGAAAAACCCTAAGAAACTAAAAAATACTCCATACAGGGATAATACTCATATACAGACTCACAGACGCTGTAACAAAGAACAGGGGCAAGCATATATGCTTCGACATGTATGATCTTCATCACAAAACCAAGAACACAGCAGCAGGAGACAAACGAATAGATACACAGATAAAACAATGGTGAACAACTGATGAAAAATCCCATACCTGTATAAAAGAGGACGACAAGCACCAACCGCAGTGGAAGAAAAAAGGATCGGAGATATCGACAGATACAGGGGCAGCAACAATCAAGAACGAAAGAAGCAGAAAAAAGAAACAGAAAATTGAATGCTATATTCCTCACAAGAACGGTGATAGTAAATGACTAAAGAACAAGAATAAGAGAACAAGAAGAGAATGAACACTGACAAGAAGAGGATAAAAGTTTTTTTTCACATTCTCTTTCCTATTTATGAAGCTAGAGAAGACAATAACTGCTCCTCGTACCAAGGAGCAGTTACGGGAGAAATTAATGCAAAGTGGGAAACGTGTAGGACTACCTTTCTTCTTCAAAATTGCAAAATACGCCCAAGTTAGAAGAAGAGGGGCAAATTGTATGTACACCTTTCATCATCCTCCACGTGTACATAAAAAGACACGTGGAAGGCATGCGAAGCGAGACATCAAAACATGATAGCAAGCATTTCATCAGAAGATGCCATCGGTCAGCAGATCTGACGGTCAGGGACAGAGGACCACAGAGGTATGATGACTCAGAGGAGCACCAGATAATACCCATTGGGTATTAACGCACCCAATCCCAAGGAAGATCCCAGATCAAGGGCCGAGAGGAAGTTTGGCTGACACAGATGTGACCAGACAAAGAGACACTTGTCTGACACGAGCAGACATCCATCTACCCGCATTAAATACCGAAGAGATATACACGTGTCGATCAGCTCGTGGAAGAAGCGAGGATAACCGTTCGTGTACAAGCTCAGGCCGCGGCATATACCGAAGACCTCTGCGTAATAGGCACAAAGCACAAGAAGATAAGATTACACCGGCACTTCCGAGATGGGACCCACGTTCCTTCCCTATAAATACCCCTCTCCACTAAGAGAGAAGGGGCAGACCATTTTGGAGAGCAATTAGAGGAGAATATAAGAGAGAAATAGGAAGAGTAAGTAACCCACCTACTTCCGCAGACCTATGTATATTCTAAAGTCATTCGACTATCTTTGTAACCATTCAGTACATAGTGAAACACCAAACCCCGTGGACGTAGGCCTTAGTGCCGAACCACGTAAATCTGTCTCATTTACATTTCAGCACCTTACGTTCAGCGTTAAACTTCATATGCTTTATATTTATACTTGTCTCTTGATTTATTTCCTTATACGAACATTATTTATGATAATATTCGACTAGACAATGACAAGCCCGAAGACTTTGAGTCGATGAATCAATATAATCATCCCGTCATGCATACGATGTACAATTATAGAGTTATGACGTATGCGAGTATTGTTTGTGAACACTTGGGTGGCCCGTGTTTTATGTGTTCACAGACACCATCAGCATCATCACCAAGTGATATGTTTCCCTCTGTTGTCATATCTTCATCCTTCTCATGTCTTGCAAGTGTTGATGAGAGCTCTGGAGTACTTACAAATTCAAGAATACCTAAATTTTTCCCCTGAGAAGGTGATAAGTGATCATCATCTTAGTGATATCATATATCCCACCACTGGAACTGAACCATCATTGGTTTCAATATCCGAGGACAAATGACCCTGTAACAGCTGTCTGCCAAAAAAAAACAGGTTTATTAATTGACTGAAGTGGCTGAACAATGCTAATTAATCATCCCAATAAGGATAAAAAGGTTAAATAACATTGAAATCTACCAGTGCAACTCGAAGTGCATCACCGTCTCAACTTCCTATTGACAATGGATTTAGCTAATATATACCAAAGACGCACCCAGGAATAAAAATAAACATGGTGAGATGCCAAAAACCCCTTAACATCGTGATAACAAAAACATCACAATATGCTACATTTGGTGATTTCACTACAAATTACTACTTGTAATGCCAAAAACGTGTAGATACATAAACACTAACCCCTTCCACTTAGTAGGGATTCAATACATACTTTCGGAAGAAAATAAGGAGAAACTCGACAATATCTTCAATTAGATGAGAAATGGATGCCTACCTAATCAATAACACATGCACTCAAGACATAAATAACCACATCATCAGCTTTTACAGTTTCCGTTGAAGTTACATGGAACATTTTTTCCACTACTTAAAAACAATGTCAAAATCCATTAAGGCATCGTGACCATGAGAAAAATATAAATAAGTCTCAGAAATCATGATTGAAACAACAAGAATCTCACGTCTCACAGACAGCACGAGATTAATAACTCATCATTTGAGCAATTACTCTCAACATAGCAAATTCAATCATTCAGAACTTATCTTATTCAGAATTCAAAACACACCTACAATCTTTGATTACCATTGATTCCACACATTTCTCAGCTTCCCTCCTACAGATCGACTCATCCTCTCTTGTGACCGAATTTACTCTGGAACGGCCATTGTCTTGGTTTAGGCCGGAGTACTACAGATTGATCTCTCGAATTCAAAGCACTCCCTTCTTGCAGTGCATCTGTGTGAGGTTGAACATTTCGCTCGGCTTCAAGGAGTCTCCTCCGTACGGTCGTCTCCTCAATTCCGTAAAAACCAGCAAATCGTTTTGCCCCATCTACAGATTGACGACCACAGTAGGAGATCATTCTCTCGATTGCAATCTCACAACTCCACAAGATGGCTGGTCTTAGGTATGGGTTAGTCACAGGTTCCAACACAAACGGCGCTAGCACTAGCAACAACAACAACAACGACAACGAGGATATCCGGGAACGATTCCGGCCTCTAACACTGACGGTTGTGATGTTACTCCTCCTCATGTCAACGCGGAGGGTCATCCTTTGTTCGGCCGACACCCCGAGGAAGTCAGAGGAAATCCACCACCTACCATTGCTGATCTCATCAAAGTGCAAGAGACCCTTGCACAGAATCAAACCGATATGGCTACTACACAGAAAGAGCTATTCGATTATCTCAAGACTCCCACTGACAAGATGTCAGAGAAGACTCAAGGAAAATAAAAAGAAAAGAAAACATCCTCAGATGCTGATCCTGAAGTAGTTCCAATTCATACAGTGGATGACAGCGAAGTCCGCAAAGCTGCAGACGATCCATCAGCGAAGGAATCATGTCAAAGAATCTAAGGAGTTAATAACAGTCACTTACAAAGAAGTCCACGACTGCTTTTTCTGTGTAAAAACATAAAATAGAAAACTTAGTTAGCAAAAACATTCCGAATAAGAACTAAATGATCTAGAGACAAAGAGATCCTAACCTCTTTCCTTTCTCAAAGTTTCATCCACCACAGGTCCACAACCACCACCACCACCAAAGATTGTAGGAGAGTGTTAGGAAGATACTGAGCACAATATGTACAATGCATCCTGAGCACACTCTCAAAGATCGATTTCTTTCCAACAGTAGCCCCATTTTTTTCACTCTAGAATAAAGGACATTAACTACTAATACCACAAATTTCCCCCTCTGCAAGTAAAACCCAAGAAACTGAAATTTACTTTCAAGCCTAATGCTAGTATACATAAAATCAAAGCACAATAATCAATACCAAAGTTGAGAATATATACACATTTGTGACAAAAAGCATTGAGATCAAGGAACTACATATTAAAGGCAACGTCATTTCCTCTGCAAACATAAAACCAATAACTATGATTTTATACATATGAACTTTAATATACATGATTTAAGATTTTTTAACCCATCTTTTAATTTCTTTCTACCCCTTACTAATCAAATTTCTGATTCAATTCACTAAAACTCTAACTTAAGATTTCAATTTCTAAAAGAAACTAAAATTAAACCCTATACAATTCTCTATTCCTCAATTAAGAACAAACCATCACTAATTACTCGTAAGAACTAAAATAGGTTGTCTCGAAAGATTATCAATTTATACATGAATATAAAAAACATTATGGTGGTCACAATTGTGGAAATCAGCATATCCATCTTTACATCTTAATGCATGATTCCGACCACTACAAAATGCTTGGTACCCTACGAAGTACAGAACACACCCAACACACCCAAAGCATTAGTGAAACTGAAATTGTCACTCATCTATAAATTAGTCTAATCAACAGAATTTGGTCTGAATGATTAGTTTATATTCGACATTTCACTCTGAACCTAATTTATATTTGCATTTGAAACCACTTGACTCTGATATATCAATCTTTAGGGAACAAAAACACAAACCCAGACATGTATTCTAGTGGTGGTGGTTTTTGTTAAAGGAAAAAACCCTAAAAAAATTAGTAAAATAAAAAATACAAACCTTGAATCTTCGCAAGCTTGGTGGTGATTCAATGTGTATCAACTTGAATCGAACCCATGGCTCTTCCACTGATTTGAATCGAACCCAGAAATGCCCTACTACAGAACAACATCGAAACGAAAAACAGACCCAGATTTAATTATCAGTAACTTTTATCTTGGAAACTCAGTTCTTTCACTATCACTGGTTCTCATAAAACCCTAATTCACTAATTCTTCCGTGTGAGTAGAGAATCAGGAGCTAAATCTCCTCCCTTACTCTCAAAAACAATACCCATCTCTAATCTCCGTTTGCATTTTATAAATCGAACCCCTCTTCCAAATATACAACTTATTCAATTCTAGCGGAAACCCTAATTTCCATTTCTTGTGATTTCTTCTTCTTTCGGAGCTCAATTAGCTTCCAGATTGATCACCCTCTTCTCGATTTATCTGGATCTCAAGATTTACATGAATCCCTCACCAAAAAAAAGCTATTCACTGGATTTGAGTTCAACAGGGAGAAAGACATGAAGAACAGAAGAAAGAGAAGAAGAAGAACAGAATAAAACTCACTTCGGTGTCTTAGCTTTAGGTCTAGTTTTTGATGTAGGTATTTTCCACACTAACGACGTCAATTAACGTACTGTTAATATTCGGTGTAAACGAAGTGTAATGAATATTTCAGCCACAAAAATGGACAGATGTATCGTATACCCACATTTTCGCTAACGGTGTTACTAACAGCCAGTTAAATACATGGTGTAAAGAAAGTGTAATCCAGTTTTTAATGTCTCATCCAATAGAGTTCCGCCACTTGTCTTCTCCAGAATTGCTCTGTGTGAAAGCTTTTATCTAATTTAATTTGAGGGGGGTGTCACACTCACCGTGCGACGTGGGAGCTCATATGACTTAGAGCATCTCAAACAGAGGGTAGATTTATTTATTTTAAGTGACACATAGGATTTTGAATTTCTGTATGGCATAAATTCATCTCCAACAGTAGGGTCCTACAAGTTAGGAGGGACCAATTACTAAATATGAAGGTATTCAAGAAAATGTTATCTACACCTCCGGTTTCACCTCCACGTCATGTTTTTAGCTAATTTTCTTTTAATTCTAAAGGTTCAAATTCTCATTGTTGGAGATAGTTTTTTAGATTTGAGGTCCTATGTTTACTCTATGTTTAGACCCCATAAATTAAAGGACTAAATAAAAAATCCACATGGGATTTTTTACACCTTCTCTTGGAGATGCTCCTAATATTTTACAGGAAGGGAGATGAACTAATTACCCAGAAGGAAATTGGGATTGCTCAAACTAGATGAGTTTTTTCATCCAGAAACTAAGCAAAATCGCACCATGATTAAGATAGAAGCATCATCCTTTAGGTATTTTTTCGGTAAAAAACGTCTATAACTTCTTTGGCAAAGATTGTGGAAAATATCAGTAATTCGAAGGATTAAACTGTTATTATGGAAATTAGTTAACAAACCCATTCCAACTTCAAGTCCTCTTGCCCCCCGTGTCTCAAAATTTTCTCCGTTTGTATCCTTTGCAATGTTGAAACCCCGGAAACTGAACAACAACTCTTTCTTGATTGCCTCTTTTCTAGAACATTTGGTTCTCTCTTTCTTTAGCTATAATAACTGATTATTTTTCGACAAACTCGATATGCGACTGGGTTGCAAATTAGATAAATTCTCCAACTTACTCTTCTCGCGCAAACAACATAGCAACAATACTATGGTTCATTTGGAAACACAATTATTCCATAATATTTGAAAGGAACTCCCCGAACCCCAACAATTGATTGACCAGATCAAAAATTACCTTTGGACCACTCCTCCACATCCTTTGATTACTACTTCCCATGAAAAATACCAACTTCTATTACAGCGTCATGGAATCCGTTCAACTCTGAATGGATCATATTTATCAATCTGTCGTTCAAGAAAAAAAACCTTTCGATGGGTTATGCTTTTATCCTTTATTTTGTAGACCAAGAAACCTTTATGCATATTGAGGCGGGTTTGAACTGGGCATCGTCAGCGCTCCATGCATAAGCAAAATCTTTGCTAATGATAGGCAAGTGGTTAACCAATAAATTACTATCAAATGCCATTACAGCAACAGATTGCAAGCAACTAGCAGGTCTTGTCAACAACAAGAATTCCGGAGTTCCTTGCCAAGTAGAAAATACAATCACAAAGGCTATCTCTACTCTGGAAAATCTTCCCCAATCGTAGGTCAAATACATTAACAGGGAAAATTATACAGTAGCGGACTATATGGCAAAAACAGGAAGAATTCAAGGAATTCAACATATGTCAACACCTTTTGCAGCAACAAGTCTAGAAATCCACTATTTTATGTAATGTCTTCAATGAGCAACAAATTACCAACCTCTTATACTATATTAACTAATTAGTATAATCTTCCTTTCCATAAAAAAAAGAAAGAAATGTAGGAATAAATTGTTTTATTTAAAAAAAAAAAGAAAAGGAAAAATAAAATGGTAGACAGTCGATAATAGATCCCTGGGGTAACTCAAAATCCAACGCCTTCAAAGGTGTGAGAAGTGTAAATCATGATATTAACATCATAATTTAGTACACCTCAGGTGTTCACTTAAAATTTTCAAAGGAATATTTGAGAATGAATTGATTTTGCTTTCAATATAATTTAGAGAATATTAATAATGGCTCAACAGAGTTTAGAAAAAGTCCACAGCAAACAACCTAACCTGCCTATTCCTATAAGGGTGTCCCTATCAAAACATATGCTCTTATCAGATAGTACTATTACTAATAGGAAAGTGTTGAGTTTTGCACCTAATCTATTCTAATCTAACTTCAAATACAAACTTGAGTATTTTTCCATAATTTCTTAGACTATCAAGTGGTGTCTCGAATGATCATTTCTCTTTACAAAAATGGCAACCGTGTTAGTATACCTCACTAACTGGGTGGACTCGCTTGCAAATGTTTTTGCAACAATCTAAACGAGAATCATTTTTTTTGGGACCATGATTTTTTTGTGGGGACCATGATTCTATTTTAGGCAAGACATTATAAGTAATTCTAAGTCATCCCTTATCTAAATGTTTTTCTTAATACCAAATTTATCCTCCTTAATTAGATGTGTTAGTTTAATGATTAATTAGTTATTAGTTAATGATTAGTATGATTAGTAATGATTAGTGATTAGTAATGATTAGTTACCATTAAGAAGTTCTATTACAAAAATTTGAAAATTTTCTTTGCGAGAAATTTTAAATTTTTTTGCGATTAAGTTCGGTTACCCAAATTTATGACCAAAAACGAATTTAATGATTAGTGATTAGTATGATTAGTAATGATTAGTAGTGATTAGTTACCAGTAAGAAATTCGGTTACAAAAAATTGAAATTTTTCCTTGCGATCAAACCGAATTCTATATTTGGTGTGACCATTAAATAGTTAGGTTATAAAAAAATTTAAAACTTTTAACGATCAAACCGAACTTAAAGTTCGGTTAAGAAACATTTTTTGCGACATAACCGAACTAACCGAACTATTAGGATTCGGTTGGGAAATGTTTTTAGCTACTAACCGAACTAAGGTTCGGTTGGGAAATGTTTTTGCAACTAACCGTACTATCAGGGTTCGGTTGGGAAATGTTTTTTTGCTACTAACCGAACTATTAGGGTTCGGTTGGGAAATGTTTTTTGCGACATAACCGAGCTAAGGTTCGGTTGGGAATTTGTTTTTGCGAAATAGCCAAACTGTTCTTCATGTTCATCATTTCCATTATGTTCGGTTAGTTCGACAAAGTTTTTCACATAATTCCTAGCCGAACTTCTCTTTGCAACTTCCATTTTCAACTCATTTTGATGGTTAATACTCATTTTTCAATCGAACGAGGAACGTCAAGCAAAGAGAGAAGAAGAGGATAATTTTTTTTTTTCAAAACTAAAAAATTTCGATTCCCCCTATTTTTGTTTTTGATTTTGATTTTGGTTAATAGATTCATTTAGATTAGATATATATGATTAGATTTATATAATTATTAGGTTAGTTTAATTTAAATTAAAGTAAAGGGTAAATGTGTACTTACCTAATTTTAGGACACCCCTTATAAGTATAGGGAGGTTGGCCTAATAAGACCATGGTCCTCCAAAAAAATCATGGTCCCTTAAAAATGGTTCCTAAACAATAATGAGGTTGAGTGGAACCTCTAATGCTAAAAGAGTGAGAGATGGAAAGCGAGACCAAAGCCTTGTTACCAAGCCCAGAGATGGAAGGCAGGACCAAAGCCCTGTTCTGAAGCCAAGTGCTAAGTGATAATGAATGATTTTTTAGGGACCATGGTTTTTTTGGGGACCATAGTCTTATTAGGCCACATTCCCTATAGTTATAAGGGATGTCCTACAACATTGAAATGACTAACCTACCCTTAACCTAATTTAATTTAAAACCAACACAATAACCACCTCTCTCTCTATATATATATATATATAACCACCACCTCCTCCCACCACCGCCGATTACCACCACCACCACCAACCACCGATTACCACCAGCACCTCCACCCACCACCGCCGATTACCACCACCACCACCACCACCACCACCTTCAATTATCACCACCAACAACCACCGATTACCACCACCACCTCTGATTACCACCACCACCACTATATATATCGCTTAATTTAAAACATGAATAAAGATATTCTCACAAACCCATTACTTGTCATTCGTTTTTGGTTGAATAAATGAGAACTAATCATCAAAATGAGTTGAAAATGGAAGTTGCAGAGAGGTTTATTGGAGTTTTTTTTTCAGTAAAAAGTTCGGTTATCACAAATTATTTTTTTCTTAACCGAACTCAAAGTTCGGTTGATTCGCAAAAAAATACTTTTAACCGAACTCCTTGTATTAGAACAATACAAGTACATAAGTTCGGTTCGTTCGCAAAATTATTAAGTTTTCTTTGTAACCGAACTCTACCTATAAGCCCAGTTCGGTTGATTCGCAAAATATGTTGAAGTTTGTGAACCAACCGAACTTCTAACACTAGGTTACTTTTAACCTGAAGTTCGGTTGGGAACTTGGTTGCGTTGAAGTTTGCGAACTAACCGAACACACAAGATGTACTCAAATAAATTGTCAAGTTCAAAGTTCGGTTACCTACCATTTTATCCTAGGTAACCGAACATTGCACTGTACGACCAAAACCTCCATTAACGAGCGAGTTCGGTAACCTGCGTGTTTGGAAAACGTAACCGAACTACACTTTCAGGTGTGTTCGGTTACATGTTCTTGACATATGGTAACCGAACTACACTTTCAGATGTGTTCGGTTACATGTTGTTGACATATGGTTAACCGAACTGGCCCAAATTTACATAAAAAATTTCATTTTTTTGAAAGTTTGGAGCAATTCAACCAACATTATCTAAGTTTGAAGCATACCTGGGTACCCAAATACCCTTCCTCCGGTTGTGGTTGGTAAAATCCATCGTTTTTCATGTTTTCCTTCTTCATCTTCTCTAACTTTACTCTCTCCAATAATTCTACTTCTTTAAAAAAAAACTCATCTGATTTTTTAATCTCACTAATTATCTTTAACTTAATCATCTTACTGATCATTACACTAATTATTATTAACACTAGCTAATCATCACCCAAAATTAATCAGGAGGGTAATTTAGGTATTAATATAAATATATACATAAGGGGTGACCTAGATTTACTTCTAATGTCTTTACCCAAAATAAAACCATGGTCCCCCAAGAAAAATCATGGTCCCCAAAAAATCGTTCGTGATAATAGTCAAGATTTTGGTTTATAGGCAGTGTAAAGGAAAACATTCCAAATTCAGATTTTCAGCTTCAGAAAAGGAAAACATTACTTCACTAATAGTTCATTTCAATTTAAAAAAAAAAAAAAAACTATATACGAAGCTGATATTTCCACAGTATAATTAAAAACAAACAAATTTGGATCATAATATGATCCAGACTTCCATTAAATTTTCAATTAGCTTATAAATTTAGTTAATTGGCCAAGGGAGACTGAAAAATTAGAACTATTAATTTATTGCCGATTAATTTAGAGAAGTTCTATTGTACACGTTAATTACTCTAAATTTTGTACCCGTTAGTGTTGGGTCTTATATTCTTCAATTTTTCGTCAGGGCATATCAAGGAATGGCTGCTTTGGAACCCCTATAGTAGGGAGTAATTGATACAAGGGGTGGGGGTGAGGGGAAACGGCTATTCAAAAGCAAATTACCTACAGGGACCTGAACAAGTAATACATATTTCAGTTTAGATATCATATAGGACATGAAGGTGCTGCTCCCTGATGTAATAACACAGTTACTTACCTAGTACGAACAGATAAAGATGATCACAGGAAACATCAGCGAATTCAAATGAAAGATCATCAGACAGCCCCCAAATTTTTCAGAAATAGATACATCGAACATCATTACTAGAATGCCTGAACAACCATAATGCAGCGAACATCATTACTAGAATGCCTGAACAACCATAATGCAGCGAAGCTCTTGAACGGGCCAGTAACAACCACCCATTTCACGTTTTTCTTCGCTTGTGACTAAGGCTGCACAAGACCCGGTCCGATTTACCTGTAACGACCCGCACCCGAAAGACCCGGACTCGAACCGACCCGGACCCGGAGTTACCGGTACATGTACCGGTTCTGAATGTTGATACCCGGTATAGACCGGTACAGGTACCGGTTCTGGGCTATTCCCGGTGTACCGAACCGAAAAACCCAGTAAATTAGAGCCATTGATATCTTTTAAGATATTACATCCTAGCCGTCCCTTTTAGGTTTAGTCTCATCTTCAACTCCAGGTACAGGTACATGTCCTGGTCTTGGTACAGGTACAGATACAGGTACCTTCGTTATTTTGAACTTAAGTTGTAATGTTGAACTTTATATGTTAAGTTAGTTTGTTGTTAGCCTTTGTGTTTCAAAATTTGGGTAAAAAACCCGGTACCGGTCTGGAACCGGACCGGTCTGGAACCGGACCGGTCTTACCAGTACATGTACAAGTCCAGGTACAGGTACACAAATTGAGGAACCGGTCAACTCCGTGTACAGATACCGGTTCCACCAAAAACCCGGTCCGAACCGGTCCATGTGCAGCTCTACTTGTGACCATTCTAAATTCTAATCAAAAAAATTGTACTCACTAAGATCATCTTTTCCCATGACTGGCTATGTTAAACTCAGGCAATCCATCAAAAGCTAAGTGAATGGCAGTTCTAAATAACGTGGCACTTCTTCTAAACTTAACACACATCAAATACAAATCCACCCATAAATTCAATAGATATGAACACAGCAAGAGCCATATCAAACTATCAAGACCCATATAACAAAACCCCTAACAGCAAGTGAGAGGAATACCTGATCAGTTTCCACTTTGCACCCAGAGACTTGGTTGGTATATATGTATCAATATTACAAGTAAATGTCATACCGAGAGGTTTTTGTTACAGTATGATACTGACATACTGACCATGTGCCAAGGCTGGTGTGGTGACTGTTGGAAACAACAACCTTTAAAATGACCAAGGGCAAGGTGATCATCTTACGAGAATAAAATGTGCGAACCACGCAGAAGAAAAGATAACAATCATGTTCTAAGCAAAAGAAAAGGTACATAGCTGAAATCAACTAGCACTCATGTACCAACTGCATATCCACAAGCAGTACCCTTGCTACATTGAATACAAGAATACAAAACCCAAAGGCTCACAAACGAAAAGCAAAGTGAAGACTAAACTATGCAGGCAATTCGCAAGTTCATTTAACTGGGATATGATTATCTGCAGTGACACAAGCACCCAGGTTTACATCTAGATACCCAACAAAACCAACGGACAATGGGTGAGAAGACTGTGATGACAACAGATCAAAGCAGACTAAAACCAACCATTAAAACAAAACTGAGGCGGAACATAAAGATCAACTCTTGTATATCAAACAAGTAGATACAAAATTAAGAGGGAGTCAAATTTAATTACCCATCTGATCATGCAAATCACATATACCAAATTATGGAACTGGATAATATAACATGTTATAATTAACAGTAAAAAGGTAAAGATGGGGGTTGGACTTTGCTTATTCACTATCTTAAGCGACTAGTACGTGATAGGATGAGTACCTATCTACCTTGTAACCCAAGACTTTGAACTAGAAATCCTCCTGCTAAAAGGTTACATCTCAAACCAATTTCAAACAAACCCTTACTTACACACACCTAATACCTATGCACATTACATGCATAATATTAGTTTGACATGAATTCAAAAGACGTATCATAAAGAAGAGTACTCAATGTCAGAATATAAATAATAGTCAGTGTTATAAACATAAGTAGATATATCACTTCGGTCAACAAAACGAATAGATCGTATCCCAGAAGCCACATACAAATGCATGTCATAATATTTGGTAATACAAACTGCATAGCCAGTAGCCATAACCATATAGTGCAGAATTACAGGATTCAAATAAGCACGCTGCAATGCTTGACTAAGCCCGCACTGAATAACAAATTTTTAAGCAGAACTAGGTTCAGTTTTTTCACGAGTACTACTAAAAAAATGCACAAGGCCAACAGAAACATAAACTAAACTACTGAAGGTGTTACTATAAAGTCATATCATTTTCAAATCAAATTTTTCCAAGCAAAATCAAATTAAAAAATTCAATGAAAATACCAATGGGACAATGAAAGAGGGATACAATGGTTGGTCACTTTTCGCACAAATAATCTGCATAAATGGTGTCCGCAGTTTTTGCTTCTCTTGTGCATTATGAAACATTTGGCTGCAGAGATTCAAGGCATGCTGACGTATGAATCCATATACATGTACAGCTAGCTATGAACAGTAAAAGATTCAACAGAATAAAATATAAGAGATAAGTTTCCTAGTCCCAAGTAATCATTTAACCGAGTCCTAGAAATTAACTACCTTCAAAGAAATGTCTAGAAGCCATGACTCTTTTAAGTCTCTGTACACAGCCATTTATCTAAAAAGACACTAGAGGCTCATGCCAAAAGTAGTCGAGACTTTGAAATAGCAAGCACCTAAATTTTCTGATGTCTTGTGCTAAATATGTTCTCCTTCTATTGGTTAAGTATATTTTGACAATAGGAGTTTTTTACAATTGGATAAATTAGTTGTCTTACTACTTATCGTGGTTCTCCTCGAACTACTTAGATGCATCAAGGCAAAATGGAGACTCAAAGTAAGGTCATGCAACAAAATCAAGCATGGTGAAATAGAAGGGTTTATCTTTCTCTGATACATGCAAGCAAAAACTAGTGCCCTGGTTGGCTAGTCCTGGGGAAGTAAAGTATATTCATTGAGTCAACAAAAGAGAACACATATTCCAAATTATCAATACAATCTTCATTTTTAAGTTCCAATTTATTTTTTAGATAAAAATACAATTCAATTAAGGCCTACTGGGAAGAAAAAACGATTAGAATACTTGCTCAGTTAGCCACATCTTCACTTGGCAACATTGGTAGCCTCCGTAGCTTTCACCTCTACCGCGCATTGTGAAACATATGGCTTCAACTGCAGAAAGCCATGTATGATTAGTAAACACATACTGACATATATATAGCTAGTAAAAGATGACCTACTCTCTACACCAATTGTGCAAGACATTCCAGATAAGAACCAAGATTCAATTTCCTTATCCCTATTTCTGAGATTCAAGTAACATTCTTGATATCCAGCCCGTTACATTTGTACATGAACTAAGATCAACGGAACACATTTTCATTATCGAAACATGTGCAAGCAATAGCTTGGAGATAATTGACAGTACCTTGAAGTCAGTTAGATCAGGAACAACATAATTTGGCAATTTTTCATCAACAACAACATATCCACCTGAAGAAATTTGAAAATTCGCATTTGTAAATTACTGAACAAAAAGAGAGACGGTCAATCAACACTATAATAGAGTAGAGATAGTGAATGTACCTTTGCGAGTATGAAAACCAGTAGGTTTACAATTTTTTCCTTTGTAATAATCTTTAGGAGCGCGTTTAGAAGAGAGAATAGAAAGAGATGATGTCCTCTTTCTTCTCATTGATCTTCCTAACCCTACCAATAATCCCAATACCATCTCGATTTACGGAGAAAGTAAACGAGGGTTTTAAGGTTTTGCAATTCTGTACACAGACAAAACTGTAAATATGAAAGAGATGGAAGATACTGTCAACCGGAAGTATCAGGAGACTCAACACATTACAGGCTAAATACATGGACCATCTGGACTGGGATGGAATCTACAGATTCTAAACCGGCCCACCTGTTCTTTTTTTAGAACGATTTTTGGGGGACCATGGTTTTTTTAGGGATCATGGTTTTATTTTGGATAAAGGCATTAGACCTAATTTTAGGTCATCCCATATCTAGTTATTTATTTAATACCTAATTTATCCTCTTAATTAATTTTAGATTATGATTAGTGAATGATTTAGTTAAAAACAATTAGTGAGATTAAATTAAAAGATGGGTTTATTATTAGTTGAGTAGAATTATTGAGAGAGTAGAGTTAGAGAAGATGAAGGAGAAAAACATGGAAAATAATTTTTTTTTTCCAATTCACTAAGTTTGAATATTCAAATGATGAAAACTCATCTGATTCTTCATCTCCATCCTCTTCTAGAATATTTGTTAATCTTCAAAATGACCCGGATTTGAACTGGATTTTGAACAGTTCGGTTACTTTATATGAAGAACAAGTAACCAAACTCATCTGAAGCTGTAGTTCGGTTTCCCCGTGAGATGAACAAGTAACCGAACTCATCTGAAAGTGTAGTTCGGTTACTTGTTCCAAACACGCAGGTTACCGAACTCTCAAATAAAAGAATTTCTAGGAGTTACAGCGTTATGTTCGGTTGGTTCTCAACTAACCGAACTTTGGTGTACAAAGTTCGGTTGGTTCGCAAACTGCATGCACTTTTGATCTAACCGAACTTTACGTAATATAAGAGTATATAAGTTTACAAAGTTCGGTTCTTTCGCAAACTTGAACCTAACAGCTAACCAACCGAACTTCGAGTTCGGTTTCTGCGATAAAATTGTGAAGTTACCGAACTTAACAAAAAAAAATATATGAAGTTCCAGTCAATGTAGTCAATATCGGCCGTATCGGCCGATATATCGGGGATATTTCGGATATCGGCCCAGAACGATACGATAAGAAGGATATCGGGGATACGATATTCGCCCGATAATATCGGCCGTATCGGCCGTTTCGGTCAAATATCGGTCGTATCGGTCGATACGAAATTTTCCTACATTTCCCGATATGAGTATTGGTCGTTTTTTTATAAAGTTTAAGGGTAATTTTGGCGAAGAAAGTCTTCCAGGTGGTAGTAGAGGTGCATGTAGCTCTCGAAGCAAGTCTACTAAAGTTACTCTTTTGTTTTTTTGATAAAATTAATGTTATCTATTATATCTTATCCGAAAATGTGTGGAGAAAATGTTTAATATAAAATTATAGTCTCTAAATCTAGAACCGATATTATACCGATATTTCAACGATAATATCCCCGATATAAAATCGTACCAGTGTATCGGTCCCGGCCGAGATGAACCGATATCCGATATTAACTACATTGGTTCCAGTGTCTATTGGCTAAGTTCGGTTACTTTATAGTTTTAAAAGTTTTTACGAACAAACCGAACTCTAATGGCTAAGTTCGGTTATTTTGGAACTCAACATAGTGGACACAACAACACAGTTCAGTTAGACTGGATTTGTTTTTTTCGGTTATTAGGGTGGAGTTCGGTTACTTTGTAGTTTTAAATTTTTTTGCGAAACAACCGAACAGAGAATTAGGTGACTTAGTTTTAAATCCAATAGAACCGAATTGTTCTTTGTGTTCTTCATTTTCAAGAAGTTCGGTTAGTAAACTAGGGTTTTTTGGAAAATCTTCCTAATCGAACATGGTTCTGTAACTCCTATTAAAACCCTATTTTGATGATTTCTATTCGATTGAAGCAATCAAAATCAAATTAAAGTGAAGGGTTTGTTGGAAAATACCTCCGGAGTGGTCCCATGGCAGAATCAGGTCGCGGCTGGCGTCTTTTATACTCGATAAAATTATTATGTAACCGAACTTAATTGTGATTGCATTGTTGTTATTACATTTCTTAAATTTGCGGTGGCGGTGGTGGTGGGAGGAGGTGGTGGTGGTAATCGGTGGTTGGCGGTGGTGATAATCGTAGGTGGTGGTGGTGGTAATCGGCGGTGGTGGGAGGAGGTGGTGGTTTTATATATATAGGTGGTTATTAGGTTGGTTTTAAATTAAATTAGGTTAAGGGTACGTTACTCATTTCAACGTTTTAGGACACTCCTTATCACTATAGGGAAGGTGGACCAATAAAACCATGGTCCCCTCAAAAAAATCATGGTCCCTAAAAAATCGTTCTTTTTTTAGTAGGAATTACTCATAGGTCCTAACCCAGTGGGCTAGCTTAATGACAGGTCATTTCTTTAAACCCAGCTTAATGAGAGGTCCAAAAAAAGATGTTTACCCTATCTTTTTCCGCACACGTGCGAGATTTATTAAAACGAATTACAATTATTCCAGAAATACCCCTCCACCAAATCATATTATATAAATTCAGGATTTAAACATTCCTAAAAACAAAACGCAGAGCAGATTTCAGTCGAGAGATTTCAGATCTCGTCTGAATTTTTTTTCTTCTTCTCAATTGATTCTCCAGGACCTGATGTTCTAGGGTTTGATTCTCAATATATTTACGCAGGTTTGTTGATTTCATCTTTTACATTATTTTTCTTTTTGATTTAGATTAGTTGTTGTTCGATTTTTTTGTTTTTTTTCATCTGCTACTGTTAATAAGATGATTCGTTGTGTTATGATGAAGATTTTAGGTTTAATTTTCATATTCTTTCCTCTCGTTAGTTGATTATCATTAATCTGTAATCTTGTGTTATGATGATGATTTTAGGTTTTGATTTTCTTCTATCTTGATACCGTTTAACCAGTTGATTCATCTTAATCTTTCAAGAGTTTTTACTGATTTTAGTTTTGTTGATGATTTGGTTTTAAGATTCATCTTTTCTAATTGTTTGTTTTTCTGATTTTCTTGTTTTGATTTTTGTTTTTGCATATACAATATGATTCAGCGAACATAATATATTTTTTTGTTTGCAGGTTTTATTCTTTGATTTCACTTGGAGAAATTATCATATTTCCAGGTTTGTTATTGTTCTTTTCATTTATTTTTTCCTATGATCTGATAGTGCATCTAGCCTATACTGTTCAGTATCAGTTTTAAATAGTTATGTTTTCATTGTTTTGGTTGTGAATTGATAGTGCATACTAGGTATACTCTTTAATTGAAGTTCGACAGTGTTTTTTTTCCAGTTTCGTATATAATCTAACAGTCCATATAACCTATACACTTGTTCATTAGAGGTTATAACATGTGAATATTCTTATGGTTAACATAATCTATACTCTTTGATAGAAGTGAATATATTTTCTTAATTTGTGTTGTCTTTTTTCTATGATGCTACAGTACATGTAGCCTATACTCTTGAATATAAAATGATTCCCATGATGCTACAATGCATGTACATTATAATCTTGAACATAAAATGATTCCAATAATGGTACAATGAATATACACGACACTACACTGCACAATGCCTGTAGACTCAACCGTGTAGGTTCCCTGTACTCCTGTATTTATCACTGCGACTAAGTTTAAGCTTTGCTATCTTGCTGATTTATGGGGGTTATACTTTTTCACAGGTTTAATATGTCTACTTCTGGTGATATTCCAAATATTATGTGCTATGCATATGTCTACTTCAAGCACCATCACATTCCTTATCTTGTTATGTACGCTTATACTATTGATGATTTGAAGTTTTGCATCTGCAATGAGTGGAGGATGTTGACTCCTTCAAGTATTGTTATCAATTATATTGATAATGGTGTGAAAGTCCCTGTGCTGGTTGATGTAAATCTTCGTGGGCTTGCTGCACTGCACCATTCCCAGGAATCGTCTTACTTTAAGTTGCATGTTGAAGCTCTTTCTAATGGTGCATCAAGTTCGTCCAATTTTGTTCATGTGGACAAGCAATCACAACTGATTCAAAGTGCCAGAGAAAGTTATGAAAAAGAGGGTAACGAGGTTGTAAAGGCGCTTATCTCTGATGGATGGGAATCTGTGTTTGATGATCCTAATAAGTTGTTCCGTGGTGGTGTGGACTCTGTAAGAATAGCATGCCAGAAATACTGCGCAAAGACTGGGTACAAAGTTACGAAGGTTAGGAATGACTCAGCGAGGTTTACAATGAAGTGCAACAAGGTTGGTTGTTCATGGATGATCCATGCAGTTGCTATAGGTTCTTCACTTGATGTTTTTAAGATCAAAAAGTATGTTGGAAGGCATACATGTGGTGTTGGGTTAAAGTTGAGGATCCCTCTTTTAACTAAGAAACTTATTAACCACCTTATTCATGATAAGGTGAGGCACAATCCACTTATCAAGACTCGTGAAATTAAAGACTACCTCAAATGTGATGTCGGGGTGAATGTAAATTACCATAGTGCGTATCATGGATTGAAATTATCACACCAGAAGCTTTTTGGGGATGACGTTAAGTCGTATACTGACCTGGTTTAGTGGGTAAATGCATTGAAGGAAACTAATCTGGGGTCTCATGTTGATTTCGACTACAATGATGCGGATAACAAATTCGAGAAGTTGTTTATTTCTTTTGGCGGATGTATTGAAGGATATAAATTGTGTAGGCCAATAATTTTTGTTTATGCGACTTTTTTGAATGGGCCATTCAAAAAAGGTTTGATAGTTGCGACTTGTCTTAATGGCGATCAAGGCAAGTTTTCTATACTTTTTTCACTTTGTGCTTCTGACTCTTTTTTTCTCCAAGTAATATCTATATAATATAGGACCTATATACTGTTTTTGTTTTGCTTTTTTCATGTTTCTGGTTTTATATTTTTGGTACAGTGTAGCTTACCTATACTTTTTGCTCATTTGTAGGTTTTTATCCTTTAGCATATGCTTTGGTTCCGGGAGAGACTATTGAATGTTGGCACTGGTTTATGAAGAATCTTGAGAAAGTTGTTGATAGTCGTCCAATCACCTTTTTTTCTGATCGCCACGAAGGTCTATTACAATCTATTCCTGCGGTTTTTCCTAATTCTCATCACAGTTACTGTTACTACCATATCTTAAACAACCTGCCCATCAAGAAATCTGATGAGAAGTATAATGAGGTTGTAGCCTGTTATAAGAAATCTACGTATGCACTTACTCCAGCAAGGTACGAAGAAGCACTCAGGGAAATGAAAATCATGGGAAGGCCTTGGGTTGCAACCTATTTACGTAATATCCCCCCGGAACACTGGAGTAGCGCATTTTAATAATTGGATTCGAGATGAAAAGAAGTTGCCTGCCTGCCCCCTTGTAGACACAATCATGTTTCTACTTCAATCTTTCTAATATATTCGAAAAGTTGGTTACTTTTTTGATTGTTTTCTGGTAAAATAATTTTTTTTTGTTTTGTTTTGTTTTTTGTCCAGGCGACGCATTATGGACCTAATGTCAAAGAGGCGCGAAGAAATCCTTTTGATGGACCCTGAAAAACTCACTCCTACTTATCAAGCTTTGCTAGAAGAACATATCCAAATGGGTTGAGTCTGGAATGTTAGTCAGTATGATCACAACATATTCGAAGTTCATTCTCTGAGGTCAGTTTAATGTTTATTAATTAGTACAAAATATATTCAACGTGGTAATTAGATAAACATGGTACACATAAGTGCAGAAAACCTATACTGTTTGAATACAGTTTCAGTAATTAAAATAAGTTTTGCTTTATCTAGTCTATTATGCTAGAGTTTACACAAACATATAATATCCAGTACAAATGCAAATTTTTGATTATGCTCCCACAGTACAGATAAGCAATACAGTTCATTAATGCCACTTAATATTGCTATATATTGTTTTTTTGATTTGTCAATTTTGCTTATTATTTTATGCTATGCAGGTCTCGCTCTATTGATCTAGAGAGGATGACTTGCACCTGCCAAAGATGGCATGTATATGGTGAAAAAGCGGGGGTCTAACAACACCACCCAATATTTCGCTTAGCAATCTGTATGGACTAATTCCGAAATACTTTGCTAGAGAATCAACTAGACAGTCAGACTCAATATAGATAAAAGTATCTCAAGGAGTCAATATCTCTCTCTTGATTTGATTTTTACTCAAGCTAAAAACAATAGCAAGTCTTTATCAAATACAAGGAATAACTTGGACAGTACCAAAGACCAATGTCCAAGTGTTAATCAATGAAATCGACAACCACAAGGTCGGATCTCCAATCGATTAACCTTTAACGCACAACCTGTATTATTTCAATTATAAAGATAAACAATATAATGCGGAAAATGAAATAACACAGACACCAGAAATTTTGTTAACGAGGAAACCGCAAATGCAGAAAAACCCCGGGACCTAGTCCAGATTGAATAAACACTGTATTAAGCCGCTACAGACACTAGCCTATTCCAAGCTAACTTCGAACTGGACTATAATTGAACCCCAATCATTCTCCCACTAATTCAAGGTATAGTTGTACTCCTATGCCTCTGATCCCAGCAGGATACTGCGCACTTGATTCCCTTAGCTGATCTCACCCACAACCAAGAGTTACTGCAACCCAAAATCGCAGACTTGATAATAAACAAATCTGTCTCACACATAAAAGTCTATCAAAGGATAAATCTGTCTCCCACAGAAAAACCCTAGGTTTTTGTTCCGTCTTAAGATATGAAATCAAGGTGAACAGGAACCAATTGATAATCCGGTCTTATATTCCTGAAGAACAACCTAGATTAATCAACCACCTCTCAACAGTCTTACTTGAATACACAAGAGGACGTCGTGGAATCACAAACAGTGAGACTAAGATGTTTGTGACTTCTTTATCTTGCCTATCGGTGAACTCTCACGATCTCAAGCCAATCAAAGATTGTACTCGTACGATAGAAGATGAAATATGAGATCACACAACTACGATAAAAGTAGTATCGGTTTGGCTTCACAATACTAATGAAGTCTTTAAGTCGTTAACCTGGTTTTAGAGAAGAAAACCAAAGGTTAGAGGACAATCGACTCTAGCGAGCGCACTAGTATCACACAGACGTGTGGGGATTGGTTTTGCCCAATGTTAGTGTTGATGGTGGATTTTAGTTCAGGGCTAAAATTGTAAAACCAAATTTATGCGCTGACATCCTGTAAAGGATAAAGCCATTGATAAGTGATGAATACTTCTCCACTTTACTAATTCACCTAAAATGGAGCATGTAGCAACAATCCCATATATCTTGTGAATTTATAACATTATTAATGTATGACCAGCCTTGTGTTTCCTGTACTGCTCCACTCCTATCATTGGTGCGGCATGACGACTGAGTGTTGCTCTCAGCAGAGCAACACGAATCTCCAAGCATTAATAATGAAGCATGTACGAAATACCCGTACATGCTATAACTCTCGGAGTGTTATACTAGCCCGATTGAGCATCTGGACTGTCCATATCAGTCTCATAAACGATCACGACCATCCAACTTCACTAGCATGATTGGATGGCTCAGATCGAATCCATAACCCTCAAGCAGGTATTGGAGTATTCACCACCGGCCCAATGCGGACCCGCATGGTCGGCCTCCCCAAAAGGGTAGCATGGCTTTCCAATACGTCCAGCCAAAACAGCGTGGACGAGAAACTCTAAATTAGGGTTTTTCGACACATTACATGTATCGCAAAGTAGTCTCAACCATCCATCTTCGCAGGCATAGATGGAGGGTGTGGATGTAGATTCAAGTTCCCAGAGCATGTCAACGCAATCACCGTGGGACCGCCTACATACATGACCGATCGGCCAGGACCAGCTATAGTTGGTCGTTCCAGTTCGTACTCCCAAACAAGGCATGACGCACGGCCGATGAAACCCTAATTAGGGTTTGAACATCACGAGCGTTCATTTTCTCCTGCACGAACGAAGGGTCCAGGAATAGATTAGGCAGGTCTGATGCGCATCAACATGATTATCTTGAGCCCATCTATCTCCACACCCGATCGGCCAAGGCATATCATTCCTGGTTGCCTCGATTTGCACGCCCACACTAGGCGTGGTCACACCTCCCAATTGCAAACTAATCTCGACCACTCAACTTTGTCGGACAAATTGAGTGGCTTAGATCACGTTTCTTTGGGACAATGAAATACAGGCGTGTACACCAGCCCGTCATCTGCACACCAGACTAATCGGACAAAACCGACCAAGCTTGGTCGCCTTGAAACGCACGCCCAAAGTTGGCATGACGCAGGGCCTTTGCGGCACAAAATCTCTGTAACAAATCAATCCTAGCCGCTCCTCTTTGCCGGAAAAATTGAGCGAACTAGATTACACTTTCACGAGACAATAAGGTATATGCATGTACACCGGCATGCCGTCTACACGCAGTCCCAATCGGCCTTGCCAAAATCGTGTCCCAATCTTGGATTCGATCAAGTTGAAGAGTGATGCTTGCGCACCTCTTCATAAACCCTAATTCCACTAACGGTCGCAGATGAGTGTCTCAAAGATTATCTCGTCCATTCAACTTCACCTGCTTGGTTATACAACCCTGGTCAGGAGTTAACTGGTCAATGAGGTGTCGTGGTGATTACCATCCGTCACTCTACCACACCAAGTGATCGTTCAAGTCGGGACTTACCTGTACAGCCCCAAACGATCACTTTAATATGGCTAGACATGCATCTATTTTAAGACGCTTAATCGTGACTTACTCCATTAAGCCTTAAAACAGCGATGCTTTACTCATGCTAAATACATTCGATGCATTACTTGCATAGAATACACACGATACTTCACAAGTATCAACTTCCTAAATAACTTAGTTATTTAATCTAGCATCACATGCTGCTTTCTGTGGGTCCCGCGATCCACACACTCGAGACATCAATCATATCACAAACTGGGGGATACATACTGGGGTATTGGTATGGCGGTTTACAGCGTGAAGCGCACAACGCGCCATCACAAGAACGTGTCAAGAAGTCATGGACGGATAGTGATGATGGGAGAAGTGGGCAAGACTGATCGTGTAACAATAACACACGCAACTCCACTACTCCATCACTCCACTTTCTCCACTTCCCATGAGAGACGTGGGTTAGGCTCAATGACTTGCATAAATAGGTTCTCCTCCCTATTTTCAAACAAGACAAGACAAGACAACAGAAACCAAGTGTTGATACAATTGTATTCCAACACCAGAATTGATAGCTTTCATTCTGTAAGCCAGTTTAGCTTTCTGATACAAGTCATACATAGCCAACAACTTCACAATCTCAACACCTTCTTCGCTTCCCTCCCTAAGATAAACCCCATCTCCTTCACTTTGTGACCAAAGAAAGTCTGGAACGACCATTTCTTGGTTTAGGCCAGAATTGTACAGATTTATTTCTCGATTCACAAAGCACTCCCGTGCAGTGCATTTATTTAGGGTTTAGATTCATTCCTCATCCACACACCCCAAATTACCAAATTCGGCAGGAATAGTTTTCACCCATAAACAATTGGCGACCACAGTGGGAGGTTATCTCTCGGTCGTAAAGTCAGTTTCTTTAAAATCCGATTCAACTTTATCAATTTCGAAAAGGGTAGATCTTAGGACCAATTCAATCATCAATCCATTTCAAGATGGTAGAACTCAGGTCTGGATCAGCAATAAATTCTGATGGAGCTAGTGTGGATAACACTCTCGGTATTGATGTACCTGTCAGTGGAGCTACTGTGGTCAATACATCTCTTGGATCCGTCACTTCTACCACAAACGTCAGAGAAGCAGGAGATGTTCCAGTAAGTGTAACGCCTCCCATCACCAGAGCCAGAGCAGCCGCGAATCCCGACATCTCCTCAACTGTAACGCCTCCGGTGGTCACCAGAGAAACAGATTCCACTGCTTCGTCAGGACGAGGAGCCGGAGAGACGAGAGGAGGACCATCTCCCATTACCATCACAGACTTGATGGAGAGGCAGGAAGTTCTTGCTAAGACTCAAACGTATATGGCTACAACTCAGAAAGAGGTACTCACTTTTCCTAAAGCATTAACTGATCGATTTCCACAAGAGCCGCGACAGCCCCTGGAGCCAACAAGGAACGCATTCAACGCACCCGGAGAAGGTACTTAAGTGGCACGGGCCTACATGAACCTGATCAAAGAAGCAACATCAGATATGAATGGTCCTGTCATGGAGATTCTTACACTGGGGACTGATCCTCACAACGATCCTCCTCAAGTCAATAGTCTCACTATGAGCCGGAGGCCGGTGGATCAGGAAGCGGTTTCTCTAGTGGAAAGTTTATGCGAACTTTTACACCTCTCGAAGAATCAACGGGCAGAGAAGTTTTGCTGCAATCAACCAGAAGAAGGTCACAACCGGGCCCTACACGTTACTGCATGCATCAAGGATTTAGAGTTCAAGATGGCCCCCATCGACACGGGAGCGTCTTCGAATGTGATTACTCTCAAGACCCTCAGGATGGCCAAGGTTCGCTCAGGCAAGATCGTATGGCATCCTACCACAATGACAGACTTTGAAGGAAACCAGACCAGCACATACGGGATCGTCCCTTCAACGTATCACCAATGCCTGAAGACTATGCTGGATAAAGAAGTCGTTCGTATTCCTGCATCATTGTCTCCTTACGCACCAAGATGCGGAGTAGAACTGTTCGAACTGAGAGAAGCTCCGCGGGAAGGATCAGACAAAGTCTATTGCATCCCACTGTCCACGTGGGCGTCAATCCAGGAGGAGGACCGACTTGCATCATTGAGGGCTAATCCCCACGACGCACCTTTGCTGAAAAGGCATTCCTCTTCATCCGGTGAATCCACAACCCATGTTTTGTGGCAAGCCGTGACCAGAAAGGGAAACTGTATACCGACGCCTTTGTTAGCAATCAGCAGGGGAGACTATTACCCAGTATCTCCGCCCAACGAAATGCTACAACAATAACGATCCACAGGAAAAGGTGTTGGATGCTCCACGACAGCTGCAAGATGATACCAACTCCACAACTGATGAGCTCGACGATGAGGAATCTCCTAGGCCTATCTCAATCAGCTCGACCTTGTGTAAGCATTCATACAATATCCGATCCAAGCCGGTCAAACAATCTCCGAGGCAGTTCAGGCGCGAGATCAGGTGTTACATGGATTCCAGAGACTTGAACGAATGCTTCCCTAATGATGATTTCCTCTACCTAACATCGACATGTTGGTAGATGCTACCAGCGAACACCGCATGCTCTCCTCCATGGATGGATGTAGCGGCTACAACCAGATAAGGATGTATGAGCATGGTGCAATTACGATAGCACCTGCTCTGCTGGAAACAACAATCCTGCCAGTAATGAAGAGCCTCACAATGTTCGTGGAAACATATATTTCACCAACGGGCAATACAATCTTCAGCCTTTGTAAGAAGTTCCGCTGAAGCAGTAAGAGGAAAACCATTGAGATACAACATCCTGCGCGTCCAAGATCGCCAACTCCAACTCCAATAGCACATGCACGACCGCCATAATGATGAAACAACGTCCAAGATATTCCATGTCTGGATCGACGACAACAACATCAATGAGAGACGCTTTCAGAATTTCGTCTCCCGTAGAAAAAGTAGCTGCGTCACCAAAGGAGATTGCGCCTGGGTCTTAAGAGGTACAAACAGATTCTCCATGTCAAGAGCTTCATCATTAGTTAAGTCCTTCGCATGAAGGAACTTCCCTACTCCTCAAAGACACTATCCGAAGATGATAATCACAAAGGAGTATAACACTTAGCACTGCCCATCTCAAAGATGGTGAATTTAGAGAGATGCAAGCACGCTATCATTCCAAGATGTCCAAAGACGAATATATACTCAAGAGTGCAGAAGTATTGTCAAAGACTGGTGATATTCCTGGACATCTGTGAAGCGCAACGCAGGTGTAAAGACGGTCTCATGAACCTAGTGTGGCAACATCTATCAAGTCGAAGGCTCAATGGATACCCATGGTCATGGGACTGTCCCCCTCTTCTTCATTCCATGAGGCAACATCAAGAATCCATCAGTTCCATCATTAGATTCTCCCTCTAATAACGAGACGAGCTCTACCACTATATGAAGACCGCCAAGTTCGCGCCATCTTCCTCCCAGTCTCTTCTGATCGCAGCTGCGGTTGAGAACCGTTGTTCAAGCTTCACCGTAGCAACAACCACTACGGACAGAGGTAATCCGAACTTCTGCATATTTTATTTTCCCACGGAGAAGTAGTAGAGTCACGAAGGAGAGATGACAATATCTTTATTATGGTAAACCCACCGACCATACAAGATAGAACCATGTAAATCACGCTTGGGGACTGAGGCTCAGCATGAAGTTCCTTCACCATCAGTCAGGGACTTCTTCAACATGGTCAATCAAGAAGCATGTAATTCGCAAGTGTAAATCAAACTGAAGAGGAAGCTGCTTCACCGCTCTTCCACAAGAAGCTTGCTTCAACGCTCTTTCCTGAAGAAGCTGCTTCAACACCCTCTCCAGCAGAAGCCGCCTCAACACCCTGTCCAGCAGAAGCCGTTTCAAAGCTCCCTCCACCAGAAGCTACTTCGATGCTCTCCAGGACCTGCTCGCTCCAGAAGCTGCTTCAACGCTCTCAGCTAGACCCACACCACGTTCGAACATACAAGGTTCACGTTTGGGAAAAGCAAGCACGCCTGGGTGCCACGTTCGAGCAAAGGGAAGACTGGTGTTAGTCAGCAAGACCGGTGTTGGTCACAACAGCAAGGCCGGTGTTGGTAGAAGTAACAAAGATGGTATACGGGACAAGTCCGGTGTTCGAACGAAACAAGACAACAAGGTCGGTGTCGATCGAAGCAGCGGTGTCCGTCAGCAAGGTCGGTGTTCGTCAAGGCAAGTTCAGTGTTGTTCAAGGATCAAGTCTGGTGTTTGGTGAGGCAACAGCCGGCCCCAAGCAAAGCAGGCAAAACAAGCCCACGTTCGATCAAGCGGACGCATGATGAGTCCCACGGTTGAGCGAAGTAGGGGGGTCCACATGCCTATCAAACAGGTGCAACAGGGTAACGTTTTTTCGAAGCATATACATGGTGGGGTCCACATCCGTTCAGGGTTACATGCACGGTTGTCTATGGGAAGAGGAGCATACAAGTTCTATTCCCTTCTTGGCTCAATATCTGAAGGAGGAAACCGGTCCCACCAAGGTCGTCGTCACACCTGGCGTACTCCCACGAAAGAAGCAGGCGCAGCAGTCCGTCGATTAGGCACATAAATACCACGTTCGATCAAGCAGGCGCAATAGCCCCCTCGACCGAAGCAGGCATAGCAAGATCGATCGAAGCAGGAAAGACCGACATCATGCTATGGGAACGATCGCCTGGACGCCTCTTGAACGTGACATGCTCCAAGGACAAGACGACCCGTCTCTCCTGGTAACATCTAACTTTGTCTCATAAGTTTTATCTTTAACTGTCACCATCTCATGCCTACCCCCACAATAATGCAACCATTATGTGCTAGGCAGAGGACTTAATATTGATGGTGGATTTTAGTTCAGGGCTAAAATTGTAAAACCAAATTTATGCGCTGACATCCTGTAAAGGATAAAGCCATTGATAAGTGATGAATACTTCTCCACTTTACTAATTAACCTAAAATGGAGCATGTAGCAACAATCTCATATACCTTGTGAATTTATAACATTATTAATGTATGACCAGCCTTGTATTTCCTGTACTGCTCCACTCCTATCATTGGTGCGGCATGACGACTGAGTGTTGCTCTCAGCAGAGCAACACGAATCTCCAAGCATTAATAATGAAGCATGTACGAAATACCCGTACAGGCTATAACTCTCGGAGTTTTATACTAGCCCGATTGAGCATCTGGACTGTCCATATCAGTCTCAGAAACGATCACGACCATCCAACTTCACCAGCATGATTGGATGCCTCAGATCGAATCCATAACCCTCAAGAAGGTATTGGAGTATTCACCACCGACCCAATGCAGACCCGCATGGTCGGCCTCCCCAAAAGGGTAGCATGGCTTGCCAATACGTCCAGCCAAAACAGCGTGGATGAGAAACTCTAAATTAGGGTTTGCGACACATTACATGTATCGCAAAGTAGTCTCAACCATCCATCTTCGCAGGCATAGATGGAGGGTGTAGATGTAGATTCAAAGTGCCCAGAGCATGTCAATGCAATCACCGTGGGCCCGCCTACATACATGACCGATCGGTCAGGACCAACTATAGTTTGTCGTTCCAGTTCGTACGCCCAAACAAGGCATGACGCACGGACGATGAAACCCTAATTAGGGTTTGAACATCACGAGCGTCCATTTTATCCTGCACGAACGAAGGGTCCAGGAATAGACTAGGCAGGTCCGGTGCGCATCAACATGATCATTGTGGGCCCATATATCTCCACACCTGATCGGCCAAGGCATATCATGCATGGTTTCCTCGATTCGCACGCCCAAACTAGGCATGGTCACACCTCCCAATTGCAAACTAATCTCGACCACTCAACTTTGCCGGAAAAATTGAGTGGCTTAGATCACGTTTCTATGGGACAATGAAATGCAGGCGTGTACACCAGCCCGTCGTCTGCACACCAGACTAATCGGCCAAGACCGACTAGGCTTGGTCGCCTCGAAACGCGCCCCCAAAGTTGGCATGACGCGCGGCCTTTGCGGCACAAAATCTCTGTCACAAATCAATCCTAGCCGCTCCTCTTTGCCGGACAAATTGAGCGATCTAGATTACACTTTCACGAGACAATGAGGTGTGGGCATGTACACCAGCATGCCGTCTACATGCATGCCCAATCGGCCTTGCCAAAATCGTGTCCCATGCTTGGATTCGATCAAGATGAAGAGTGATGCTTGCACACCTCTTCATAAACCCTAATTCCACTAACGGTCGCAGATGAGTGCCTCAAAGATCATCTCGTCCGTTCAACTTCACCTGCTTGGTTATACAACCCTGGTCAGGAGTTAACTGGTCAATGAGGTGTCGTGGTGATTACCATCCGCCACTCTACCACACCATGTATCGGCCAAGTCGGGACTTACCTGTACATCCCCAAACGATCACTTGAAGATGGATAGACATGCATCTATTTTTAAGACGCTTAATCGTGACTTACTCCATTAAGCCTTCAAACATTGATGCTTCACTCATGCTAAATACATTCGATGCATTACTTGCATAGAATACACACGATACTTCACAAGCATCGACTTCCTAAATAACTTAGTTATTTAATCTAGCATCACATGCTGCTTTCTATGGGTCCCACGATCCACACACTCGAGACATCAATCATGTCACAAACTGGGGGATACATACTGGGGTATTGGTCTGGAGGTTTACAGCGTGCAGCGCACAACGCGCCATCACAGGAACGTGTCAGGAAGTCATGGACGGATAGTGATGATGGGAGAAGTGGGCAAGACTGATCGTGTAACACTAACACATGCAACTCCACTACTCCATCACTCCACTTTCTCCACTTCCCATGAGAGACGTGGGTTATCCTCAATGACTTGTATAAATAGGTTATCCTCCCTATTTTCAAACAAGACAAGACAAGACGACAGAAACCAAGTGTTGATACAATCGTATTCCAACACCAGAACTGATAGCTTTCATTCTGTAAGCCAGTTCAGCTTTCTGATACAAGTCATACATAGCCAAAAACTTCACAATATCAACACCTTCTTCGCTTCCCTCCCTAAGATCAACCCCATCTCCTTCACTTTGTGACAGAAGCAAGTCTGGAACGGCCATTTCTTGGTTTAGGCCAGAATTGTATAAATTGATTTCTCGAATCACAAAGCACTCCCGTGCAGTGCATTTGTTTAGGTTTTAGATTCATTCCTCATCCACACACCCCAAATTACCAAATTCGGCAGGAATAATTTTCACCCATAAACTTTTAGATGTCTCCTATATATAGTCTTCAAATCAGGGTTTTGCCTTAGTTACAAGGCAATCAATATTCACCGTTAGATGAAAACCTGATTTAGATTCAAGCTAATATTTCTCAACCGTTAGATCGAAAACTTAGCTTGTCACACACACTTGAGATGTATGTTTATTGGGTTTGTGAAAACCGTGCCCAAACGTGTACGTGTATGTTGGTCCAACATAGTAACCCAAAAGGTCAACCATATGAGCATTTCATATTAACCTTGTTATTCTTCACCATAACTAGTTCAATTGACTCAAATGAACTAGTTAGAGAGTTGTTCAATTGCTAATATGAGCATTTCATACAATTGAAACAAAAATGATTCGATTCGATTGAATCGACTCGTGAACTTTATAGCCACGGTTTGCATACTGCATTCCTTAGTAATTTAAGTTTCATGTTCAAAGCACATCTTTAGATCATAACCCACTCAAGTACGCAAACAAGTTCGCGGACTTAAGACAACCGGCAGAGTTTTCCAAACTCAGCAGAAAATCTCGGCAAGGAGAGTACCGCCAGTTCGCGGACTAGTTTCGCGGACTGAGTTCGCGGATTAAACACGCAAACGAGTTTTTGGAAAATCTCAGCAGAAATTCTCGGCAAGAGAACTTTCGTCAGTTCGCGGACTTGGCAAAGCCAATTCCTCCGGTTTCTCTCAATCAACAAAGTTCGCAAACTTCGGATTAAGGAATAGGACTTATGCACATATGTGTTTCCACACAATGCTTATATTCATCATTGGTTATATAGACCTAAACTCTCATTCCAACCATTGAAACATTCTTATAGGACGTTATATAGTTGTTACACTATTTGTCGTCAAAGCGATTTTCAAAGTGATTGAAACATTATGACTTTCGTCACCAGGTGAAGATAAACCCGATCAAAGCGAAACGCTTTACCAACACATGATTTCGAGATATAGATAGGAGAGATATACTCGGCTCGAAATATTAAATGTGTATGATCCAGTCTATATAGCATACGACTTTTGTCTCATAAGAAGTAGGAGATAGAAGAGATAGACTTTTGAGTGATAGATAAGTTCAAGTCTCCACATACCTTTTTGTTGATGAAGTTCCACGGTTCCTTGAGTAGATCTTCATCGTTGTATGATGAATCGCCATGAAGTCCTTGAGCTCAACTACACTTTTCTATCCTAGTCCGAGACTTAGCTATGTAGACTAGAAATCAAGACTCATAGTTTTGATCACTAACATTAACAAACATGCTTGAGATAGAAACACATGCGAGGTCGACCGAGCTATGCTCTAACATATGGTTTTCCATGTTCACATGCCACAGCTGCGATATCTGCAAAAGGCGACCATTACATGGAATATATCCACCCATACTTTAAAGTTTCTACATATCGTGAATTATACTCACTTTCAATCAGACATATCCCCAATTATGACAGGCCCGAGGAGTATACTGAAGAAGACACCATTCTACATCCTAATCCAAGAGCTCCACCTGGACGACCAAAGGGAATCCGTATAAAAAGTGCACACGGGCTTAGTAAGAAGTCAGTTAATGCTCCAAGTGTCACAAAAAGACTCACCACAACAAAGCTACCTGCACCTTCATTCCTCCCTACCGATGATGCTTTGTTTATTCATCATAACAAAGCACCGTCACAATGATCTATTCATCATGTTTATTTTGAAGCTGACTTTTATATATAGATATTTTTACAGTTTCGATATACGCTTCAGTTAGGCAATATATACTCTTCATTGAGGCGATACTATTTTTTTATGCAGATATCATATTATTTCTTTCAATGTTTTGGAGTTTACTTTTCATTTTTGAACATAATCTAAAAGTGCATAAAACATGTACTCTTGTTTAAAATGAGTATAAGCAACACATACTTAGTTATCACTGCAAGACTATTTCTACAGAGATACTCAGGTATCAGAACACTGTATATATAAGAACAAAGTATATAGATGAGGACTAAAAACAATATTATCTGTGTTTAGTAATAATTCCTATCCTGAAAACAGTTTGCTTTTCTAAAAGTGCATAAAGCTTGTACTCTAGTTTTTACTCTTGTTTAAGATGAGTATAGGCAACATATACTTAGTTATCACTGCAACACTCTTTCTGCAAAGAGTATACTCAGGTATCAGGCTAATAAGTCACTGTATATATAAGAACAAAGTATATAGATGAGAACAGAAAATAAGAACTATTTGTGTTTGAATTAATAATTCTTATCCATAAAACAAGAAAAAAAAGAAGAAACTGTGTTGACCATTGCACATTACTGGTCATTCGACAGAAACGAAGACAGTTTGTTTACCATTGTACATTAAAACAAAATCCAACAACTAAAAGAAAAGTACAGAGTGACAGTTTTCGACAATTATTTATACTACTTTACTGTAGTAATCAGTTTCAAAAGATGGCTTCCAACTCTCTTCTGGATGCTCCGCTGTCAGCAACTTGCAAGCTATCCTAACCATTTTACCTTGAATCTTATTTCTTAGTGTTTCTCCATCTTCCAACCTCAACTCAGTTTGTTGTTCTAAATTATAACAAGAAAATTTCTTCATAAAATATCTTACATACAACAGACAATCTGGCGAAGTCCCTTGCTCAGGTGTTGGGAAATCCCAGAATACAACTTTCTTCACAATGCTCTTTTTCTATTGTACCAAGAAATTGTTGATAGGATCTAAGCAGCGGTCAGCCATTTTTTTTGCACTTTTTTCGTACGTATGTTTTCCACTCTTCAATGAGTTATAGTGAACGAACCTCTTCTCCTTAAAATAAAAAATGAGCAGCGTACAATGACTCCCCAATCCGGCTCCATGACACATGGGTATCATAATTTTGTCGACGTTTTTGTCCATCTCTAAGATTGGTTTATCAACAGAATCCTTATCTTGGCCCGAAAAAAGTTGAGATCGGTCGACATGAAGCTGGAATATCGATTGTTTTTGCAAGTGTTAGCATATGTACTCTAAAATGATGTTTGTCAAATGTTTCCCAGTATAGCCTATATGTACTTTCAAGTGCTGAAGTCAAACTAGCTAGTTTCCACCCAAGTATAGACTATATGTACCCTTAAAAAGAAATGACTAGTTTTATTTATAATTATTGTGATAATACTGAAAAAGAAAAAAAGATAATACTGACCCAAGCAGATGCATCGAGGTACAATACTGAGTGGTATTCCTTTTTCGGATCAGGATTCTGTTGAGCTTTGCGACAAGCTTCTCTTATCTTGTACACAGCGTATCGAAGCAAGTCTGCTTCCAAGCTCTCATTGTGTACCAAGGCCTGCATCGTGTTTGCGAACACACATATATATAGGGGTGTAAATAATACCCGAAAATACTCGGCCTGCCTGTATCCGCCCGAGCCCGCCTGTACCCGAAATAGCCCAAAGCCTGTTATGGCCCGTCATGGACCATCCGGCATGGCCTGGATTAATTTATTGGGCGGTCTCGGGCTTTGCGATTAATTATGATGTCCGGCCTGATACCCGGCCTGGTGCCCGGCCAGAAAGCCTTCTATGTGCCATTAATCATTTAATATCTTCTTAAAAAGACTTAAAAGTTACAATTTTATAATTGTCAATTTTGTGTCAAGAAAAATAAAATATATAATTGTTTTTTTACTTATAATTAACCTTTTCAAAACATTAATGGTAATATATTTTCTTATTAGAAAGTTTATTGTACTCTAATTAATTATTTATTATAAGCTAAAATTTAAAATTTGTCAGTGTAATTTAAATATAAAATAATACTATCACTTACGATATGCGATGTTGGAAAGGAAAGGATATTGTATTTAATACCGTTCATTTGAAAATTTAAACTTAAAAAAAAAAAAAATCAAAATAGTGGCCTGACCGGCCCGATCTGGCCTGCCCGTATAAAAAGCGGGCTTTGGACGGTCTTTGGGTAGCAAATTATCTACTTGTGTTCGGCCTGTCCGGCCTGAATTTGTTTACGGGCTCACAAATATTAAGCCTGGCCTGCCCGGCCTGTCTTAGTTTTTGGGTCGGGCGGCCCGGCCTGCCCGAATTTACATGCACCACCGCCAGTCGGCACTCTCCACGGGTTTGAGCTGCAAGGTTAAAACAACGAATATTTTAAAATTTGTTTTTAATACATTTTTCATATACTTGTGAAGTACTCTCTAAAAAATTATGTTATTTTGTTTTTCAATTTGAGGCTTATACATTTGACGCATGTTCGAAGTATGGAGAGAGCACCCTTAGTTGATATTCACTCATCTTATGGAAAAACGGGGACTCGTGAAGATCTTTCAACTTATTACTATCCTTCTCTTTACAATCTCTTTGTCGTTGTTTGTTTCTTTTTCGGAGGCTGATTTTCAGTTACAATTTGTTTTCCTTTCCTTTTATTCGGCATGATAACTTGGTCTGGTATCTCTTTATCTTTTGGCTTTTCCTTTTTAGACGATTTGCCACTTGCTTTCACATGTATTTGCTTTTTTGATTCGACTCTTGGTTTTGTCTTCTTAAGAGCTTTACCAGAAAACTTACTTCCAATGTCAAACATGTGTCCAATAGGCTTCGCTTGTCTATCTTTCCGATTAATTACATCATTAACCACATTTGAGACCACTTTGGTATCGTCCCTTGTTGTGAGAACACTGAGAAGTGCCTTTTTTCTGATAGCTAGTGGAACTTCATCCTCTGTTTGAGACAATGTCTTAGTTTCAACATTTGACTTCATTACTTCTGTGCCAGTGTTTATTGGAGGACCTTCTAAATGACGACTCATTTTTCGATTCATCTCTGCCTCCTGATTTTTTTTAACACAAACCCTAATTAGTCAGTATAGGCTAGCTATACTGTTGATAACTTACCCAGTATAGGCAATCTGCACTACCATATTTTGATTACATATTTTTATATACATGGTAACTGATAAGCAAATTTTTCATGAAATATAATGATTATTACTGTATATTCATTTTGATTACTTAATCAATTGGTATTATTTTTTTTACGGGGGTCAAGGGGGCAGCGCCCCCTCGTTGTCATACTAATCTAAACGCACGCCTGATGCGACTTCCCTTACACTCAGCCGCAAATATCATAATGAACTTAAATTTGTCAAACATTTTACCTTAGCATTTCGTGCAAAGACCTTTGTTGCGGTCTCAGCATGCAACGCCCGCCTCTCGTCTAACTCCCTATCATCCATCTGCATAGCAGACTCATGTTCTGGGGGGAACCTGCATTTTAAGAAAACAGGTAAAGAGTGTCATTTTTGTGTATGCCAGTGTGCAGATTGCCTATACTATGTAAAACAATTAAACTAAGATGCAGATAAAATAATATCTCACAAAATCTTGGAGAGCTGGTTTGTCTGCTTTTCTCTTCATCTTCCTCTTTATATCAGAGAATGGCGGAAAAATCACCGGTCGCTTAGGTTCGGCTTCCGGTTTCTTAACTTCAGTTTTTTTGAGAGACAATTTTATCTTCATCGAAGCCTATATTTAGCAGGGAAAAAAAAATTAAGGATAAATAAAAAATACAGAAAAGGCACACTGAAGAAACCTTTGTATGCATATCATTGCTGGTTCCACAACCTCATTTGCAGTTTCTTCTGGTGTCAACAGTGTGAATGACGACACGTCAAAAAAATCACTATGTGGCGTAGGCTTTGAACCTCCTCCTTTTTCTTCGTGTATAGTCTTTTCAATCCTAGCACATGCAAGACCCAACGTTGCTTTTTCTTCTTTACAATTTTCTACCATTTGTTGTTTCACTATTTGGGGTTCCTGCATTTTTTTCATTTGAACTGCATTATACACGTGTTTGAAAAATATGACACATGTTATTAAAAAGGAATTGACAGTGCAGAACAATTGTACCTTTTCAATCACTGGTTCTGGTAGAGGTAGCAAATCGTTTGCAAAGCACTTCTCCACAATTTGCGTCGAAGACAACTGAGTGAGGCTCTCCAAACTACCACTTGAATATTCTTGAACATGTATTTCATATAGTATATCTTCAGATGGTAGCTCAACATCTGCATTCAGATCAACAACATCTTCATCATAATCTTGAAACACCTTCAGCACCTCACAAACCAAAAAAACAAACTGCATTCTTGGCATCACCTTCTGGTTCTCTTGGAGATTATTGATTGCGCCATTTATTTCACCCATCACTGCTTTAGCTGCTTCTTGTTGGATTGCTTTCAGCTCAGGCTGTAAGCATTTAAGCAAAAGAAAACTGATTTTTAGTAAAAGTGCAGGTAACATATACTGATATAAATTTCTTGAAAAACAATATAAGTGCGAAAGGAGTATTAGCTTACTGGTGTTGGATTTTGTAAGCACTTCTCAACTTGCAGCTCATCCACCTTTTTGTTCAAGTCACCTAAAGCCCACATTTTGTATTGCGAAGGCTCAATAACATAATTTGATGGCGCATATTTTTCTTCACAGTCCGGAGTTGTATCTTTGTCTATTGGAGTAGTTGCACTTGGAACTTCGATTGAGTCAGTGCCCAGAGTAGCAGCCTCTTTCATACTTCCGCTCCATGTCCCTTGTTCATCATTGGATGGCGCAACTTTTTTTTCTTCTTCTTCTTCTCCATAAGTTGTATGTTGGTCTTTCGGGGTACTTGCACTTGGAACTTCGGTTGACTCAGTACCCAGAGTAGCACTCATTGTCCGTTCTTCATCAGATTCTTTGTCTGAATGTTGTTTTCCTTCATCAGAGTCAGAGTCGGAGCCAGATCCAGCTGCAGAGTCAGAGTCATCCCCTGAAGATGTTTTTGTGTTAACGCAAGGCTTCCTTTCTGGGTATGCTTTATAATATATTTCATTCATCAAATTCTCCATCCTTGGATCTACGGAATCACCTTTTTCCTTTATGCTCTGCATTGCCATCCAGTTAAAATATATGGTTAACCTCAAGTCATCATATAATTCTTCTTCATAACCATCCAATTCTCTTGGTCGTGGCACATCTTTGAATCCTTATTGTTCGACACCATCCATTTCTTTATCAACATCCATTTCTTCTACTTCTGGGACTCTTACTTCCTCTCGCTGGCGTTGCAACCTCTCCGCAATTTCATTTAAAGCTTTCTACTCTATTTCAGTAATCTTATCAAGAATACTCGGCGAGAGCTGAAACACAAAACATTAATACGCATTTCTTATGAGTTAAGATTCCATACACTATTATGAATTTCAAAAGCAAACATTTCTATCGGTGCAGGACCTATGCACTCTACAATTTTAGTCAGTATATGCTACGTACACTCACATAGAACATATACGCAGATTATTCTATGCTACATTTTAATCAGTGTAAGTTTATACTTATCATGTGACGAAGAATTGTGAATATACACACTCCAGTAGTATAGTCTATATACACTAATCTACAGCCACAATCCAGTAGTATAGTCTACATACATTACTATACAACCATAAAAATTGTGAATTGTGAATGTTAGTAGCAAGAATATACATTTTTTAACAGTATAGCCTACACTACTATTTAAGAATTGTGAACGTTAGTAGCAAGAATACACATTTTTTAACAGTATAGCCTGCATACACTCCTCTATAATATATAGTATAGCACAAACAAAAATTAGAATTAGGGCCATGATATTACCGGGTACTCAACCATCTGCATATCTTTTGTAACCTCCATTGCGATTTCTTTGATGTTCCACCTGGCTACTCTCAGTAGGTTGCTCCGGGTAACGTCAATGGTTTAATACAATGAGTATGCTCAGCATACCATGGTTGAAACACGAACAAGACTGATTAAGAATTTGAATCCAATCCATGTCTACATTATCAGAAAAATATAATATCATAGGAGTGCTCACCAACAAATATATAACACAACCAGTAACAACAGTTGGATTGCTGCTATTATTGAATAGCTGCTCGCGAAGGTGGTGATGGATTAAATCAAGCCATGACAAATTTTTTGATCTATCAGTATCATGTACTAAACCTATGTATTTCTCATTCAATGAGCTTGCATCTTTTTGGGTAAAGAACAACGTTACACACATAAATAGGCCAATCAGCCTCATAATGTCTGTGTCGCGCATTTCTATTTCTTTTTGTTTCTCTTCACTCAGTACATACTCCTTTTTGTTCTTTACGGCTATTTCCATTTTCCTCTTTTGCTTATCATTTTCATCGTAAGCCTTTCTAACTAGATCCAGTATTGCATTTTCTATCAATGATTTCAACATATTGTTATCACCAAAAATCCTAATATAAAATGGACCACTTCTGAATCCC